>NC_140929.1:3064963-3203426 GCF_045865225.1 Trachurus japonicus
CAGCGTTGTGTTGCATTCAGGTGCCGTGGGACAACTGGCTATCGGGTAAAGACTTAACTGACCTATCAGAGGATACCACTGGTAACCGTTGGTGATGCCGTCGAGGAACGCCGCCGTGTCGTCGCAGCGGTCGCCGCGGTGCATGGTGCCGTGGTTGTGCGAGTACACCTTGGCCAGGTGGATGAACACGTCGTCGTCGGGGGTGATGCTGGCCCCGCCCACCAGCTCGCTGCCTGAGAAAACAGACGATATATATAAGTTATTGATTTGAGTGTTTAATAATAAATGCAACTTTATTCGTAAAGCAGATTTTATACAGGAAGTAACTGCAGAATGAACTTTAGATTTCAAAATAAGAGTGGATAAAAGAGTTTGATAAAAGGGGAAAACACATCAGTCGAGTTTTTGTGATGAATAAAGGTTAATTTAAAAATTTAAATCTCCCTGTTACTGTCTGTCACTGTGTCTCACCTGTCAGCAGGGGGCGGAGTCACACACTGCAAAAACTTATTTCTAGTCTAAACTAATCTCTTTCCACTTAAAATAAGACTAATCACTTAAAAATTAACTTGTTTTTAGATAATTTTCACTTGTTTCAAACTAATTTTCAACTGAAATAAGTAGAAAAATCTGCCAGTGAAAGTTTTTTGTGTTTGTAATAAGAAAGAAAAACTTGCTCCACTATCAGATTTTTCTACTTATTTCTCATGCTTGAAAGAAGTACAAAGTGTCTAAAAACAAGCTACTTTTTAAATGTGATGAGTCTTATTTTAAGCAGAATTAGATTTGTTTTTGACTAGAAATGACATTTTGACTAGAAATAAGACAAATATTCTTGGTAAGATTTTGAGTTTTTGCAGTGCACCAACCACCTGCCTCAATAACACTTTACTTTGAAATTTTTTTTTGTATTTTTTTATTTAGCACATAAAAGATGTATAAAACAGCATATTAAAAAAGTGGAACGACAACGACAAGAGACATACAAAGTATACAGTAGATAAAGCAAATGTGCAGGAGAAACCAAAAAAACCCCTAAGGGCTTGTCAAGTGGTCCTCCATAAGACAAACATTCAACATAAATTTAGTTTACAGAAATAACAACGACCAGAACGACTCTTTTTCTGACTCGAGTTGTTTTGAATCTGAGTTTATTCACCCAGAAACACGACTATGCTGCATTCAAGGGCAGAAACTCTGTCGGGAAACAACAGCTTTCACCGTCTCAGCGTCTAAAAATGTGGCGCCAACAACGTTTCAGTTCAGCAGAAAAACACAAACGCGTCTCCATGTTCGGTTCGGCAGGAATGAAGTTTGTTGTGTTTGGTGAACTTGTGTGTTTAGTTTAGTTTAGAGACAAAAGGACGTGACAGTAAAGATTAACATTTAAAAGCTAAGTTTGACTATCCAGAATTAACATTGTAGATATCAACAACGTCTTTCTGACTAGTCGTAATTACATTTTGAATAGTTGGATTTTTTATTCAAGATATCTGTAATTCAGTTTTGCCTCTAGTCAAAAAGAACATTTCAGATATCCGCAACTACGTTCTTCCTAGGACAAATGACGTCACTTTAACCATTCATGTGTATGGGGGTTTGTCATTACAGATATCTACAATTCAGTTGCAGATATCCGCTATGTGAATTACAGACATCTGTAACTGAATTAAGACTAGTACTAATTCCAGTTTGAGATATCTACAACGTCATTTTGACTAGTCATAATTCCAGTTACAGATATCTACAACTTCATTTCGCCTAGTCAAAACTTAATTTAAGATATCCGAAAAGGGACATGTAGATATCTTTAATTGAGGTGAATTAAAGATATCTTGAACTGGAATTATGACTAGTCAGAATCAAATTGTAGATATCTCAAACTGGAATTAGTACTAGTCGTAATTCAGTTACAGTTATCTGTTATTCACATAGCGGATATCTGCAACTGAATTGTAGATATCTGTAATGACAAACCCCATACACATGAATGGCAAAAGTGACGTCATTTGTCCTAGGAAGAACGTACTGTAGTTGTGGATATCTGAAATGACAATTGTGGATAGGAAGAATGTAGTTGCAGATATCTTAAATATTCTTTTCGACAAGGCAAAACTGAATTACAGATATCTACAACACATATCCAGTCTGGCTTTTAAATGTTAAAATGGCTTGCCATGTGTGTGTCTTTACCTGAGTTGCTGTTGTCGTACGGATAACTGGCCACCAGCGCTCCACCGTGAAGGTTCGCAGAGAGGACGAAGCTCTCCGTCCTCAACCAGCCAATCACAGCCCGGACCTGCAACGTGTCAATCAAACAAACCCAGGGAAATTACGTTTGATATTAAGGTAAAAAAAAAAAAATCCACTTAAAAATGTATCAAGAGATCATAGAACTGACTGTTGGGCCGATAGGGGCTTTTACTTTGAAAGGACTCTGAGTGTCCGTACCTCGGCTTCCCTCTTCGCCTCGTCAAGCTGCTGTTGCCTTCGCAGACCGGCGAAAGCGTCGGGAAAGTTCCTGTTCAGGTCGATGCCGTTGTAGTTGAACCTGAAACAGAAAAAAAAATTAAGTTTATTGACAAAATAAAAAATGTTTCGAGACGTGAGTGAGAGAGCTCGTCAGATTGTCTTTATATTGACCAAAAATTTCCCTTTGTCCTTCCTTCCTTCTTTCTTTCCTTCCTTGTCTCTTTCTTTCTTTCCTTCCTTCCTTCCCTTCATCCTCCCTTCCTCTTTCCTCCCATCTTTCCCTTTGTCCTTCCTTCCTTCTTTCTCTTCGTCCTTTCTTCCTTCCTTCTTTCTTTCCTTCCTTCCTTGTCTCTTTCTTTCCTTCCTTCCTTCCCTTCATCCTCCCTTCCTTTTTCCTCCCATCTTTCCCTTTGTCCTTCCTTCTTTCCCTTTGTCCTTACTTCCTTCTTTCTTTCCTTCCTTCCCTTCATCCTCCCTTCCTCTTTCCTCCCATCTTTCCCTTTGTCCTTACTTCCTTCTTTCCCTTCATCCTTCCTTCCTTCTTTCTTTCCTTCCTTCCTTGTCTCTTTCTTTCCTTCCTTCCTTCCCTTCATCCTCCCTTCCTCTTTCCTCCCATCTTTCCCTTTGTCCTTCCTTCCTTCTTTCTCTTCGTCCTTCCTTCCTTCTTTCTTTCCTTCCTTCCTTGCCTCTTTCTTTCCTTCCTTCCTTCCCTTCATCCTCCCTTCCTCTTTCCTCCCATCTTTCCCTTTGTCCTTCCTTCTTTTCCTTTGTCCTTCCTTCCTTCCTTCCTTCCTTCCCTCTTCCTTTCTTTCCTTCCTTCCCTTCATCCTCCCTTCCTCTTTCCTCCCATCTTTCCCTTTGTCCTTCCTTCTTTCAAAAACAACAACAAAAAAGAAACTCAGACCTATACTTCTTGTTTTCTAATTGAACATTTTGTGTAAAAAAAAAGCAAAAATACTTTTATTTTGTAATTTCCTCTCCAGATTTAGAAAAGAACGGTTCACTTGTCCCTCTGGGCTTCCGTAGCTAAGTGACCTGCTGAGTAATGACTTGGTCTGTGTTTGGATTGAGGGACAAGACGAGCTGCTGCTGCTGCTGCTGCTGCTGCTGCTCAGGCTCCTTTTAGCAAGGCACTTAAGTTGGAGACAGTTTCCCACGATCCTCTGACTGCGTCCAGGAAGTGAACGCATCTTTATTTACACAGCAGCTGTGGACATGAAGAGCCACGGAAGACGCAGCTGCACATCTGGACTGGACAGATGCAGCTCTCAGGAGGCCACAGCAGGACAGTGCTTAGGGGGGTGGGTGGTTGGGTGGGGGCCCCCAGAGGGCCGACACGTTTATCTCCACATCAACGTCTCCAAATGCAGCGCCTCAGACTTAAACACCCAAAAGTAGGGACCTTTATTTTGAAAAAGTTCAGAGACAGACATTTTTCATCGACGTCCATGTTATTATTGAGTTCATCTTCACCCTCTATGGTATGATCAGCGAAACCAGTTAGGAAAAGAAATGTTTGGAGTATTTTTATTTCTCAAAATAGATTAAATAAACATAATCTAAATAATTTTTTTTTTAGAAATTATTATCATTTTTGTAAGCTTTTGGGATGTGTTGCCTCTTATACTGTATTAGAAATACCAGTCTCTGTAACCTTTCACCTTCACTGGCCTCATCCTCATCCCGATGCTCACTCTCATCTTCCTCATAATCATCATCATAATAGCCTAAAGTTTACTTCACAGCAACCAAAATCAAATTTATTGTAAGGATCAAAACAAAATTATGATGAATGATGTGTTTTTGAACATGATATTTACACCTAAACACACAATGTTGATTCCATAATGGTTCACTGTTGCCTCAAGGCAACACTGCAAGTTTCTATAATGATTCGTTGTTGCCTTCGAGCAACAGGTGCATTTTAAAAAGGTTTCCATTATTTAATAATAAGCAAATAAATTGCATGGAACTATTAAAAATTAAACTTTACTAACCTAATAGTGTAAATATTTTTTTTTTCCAGATGAAAAATGGCCAGGAAGTTATGTTTTTACACTGTTTTAGTCAAGTGTTTCCTTTGAAAAAGTCTACAAAAAAGGGTTTCAGTCTGGCTTCTTGAAAGTCATTTGATAAATTAAAGCATTGCTATTGGTTCTCTATGGTCTTCCCTCTTTTTTTGAAAGTATTACATCATTAAAAGTGATGCATTGTGGAGATGTATGGGTATGTTGCCTGAGGGTTACACCTAAACCATAACTACCACTTACCTAAACCCAACTGTAAACCATGTGTTCACCCTAAAATCTAATTATACATCATTACATCATATGAACAGACTGAGGTCCCCGTAATTAGGGTGATTTAACACACTGACGTCCCCACAAGGTGAGTAAGACCTGAACCGCAAACACAAACATATCCCATAATGAGACTGTTGAAACTCACAGCATGAGTAATGGGCAACTTGAACCACACACACACACACACACACACACACATACACACACATGCACACACATAAACACACGTACGTCCCCATAATAACACGCGTCCCCACATTGTATATAATTCGTGCACAAAGACACGCAGCAGTCTCGCCTGTACGGGACATTAGAAGTCGTCAAAACACTTTATAATTAGATACTTAGAGGTTTAGACTGAGGCTGTGACCTGTGTGTGTGTGTGTGTGTGTGTGTGTGTGTGTATGTGTATGTGTGTGTCTATGTGTGTGTGTGTGTGTGTGTATGTTACAGATCTACACTGTGCATCTGGTTTCCTGCTTATCACAGTGTTTTGGGCGTTGAAGCATCACATAGTTTAGTCTACAGGCAACAAACATGTCGGACCAAAGGCTTCAAGTCCTGTTTTCACATTTGTTATGAAACACACACATGCACACATACGCACACACACACATACGCACACAGACACGGTTCATTGCAAAAATGAAGGCGCTCCACTGGTGTTGTACTGTAATAATCTTTTGTTATCGTTACATCAGAATTTCACGTTGTTGCTGAGTGATGAGTCAGAAATGTGTAAAATATGTTTTATAAATCTTCCAAAATAATCTAAGAACATTCATCCCCCATGTCAACGTGACTCATGTTTACGGCTCATATGACTTGGAGCATCGCAGCCAATCACAGGCGGCTCTGGTAACTTTTTTTTTTTTTACAACTACTGAAAAGAGATGAACTGGAGTGACCTGTTGTGTTGTTTCATCTGTTCAGTGTTTCTCCGGTTTGTTCCGAAGTCGAGGCTTCAGTCTTTTAAGTCACTTCTTTAAAGGGATAGTTCAACATTTTGGCAAACTGGCCCATTGCCATAATCCCTATTGTCATAGCAGTAGGTTCGTTACCTTTAATTGTAACTGCTCTGCTCCGCCGTTCTAAAAATAGCTTGCACCGACAATTAAAGGTAACAAACCTACTGCTATGACTACAGGGATTATGACAATGGGTCAATTTGCCAAAATGTTGAACTATTCCTTCAAACTGACTTTTATGTGATGTCGTCTTCTATCATCTTTTATTTCCAGTCTTATTGAACTCTTACTTTTGTTTGTTTAGTTTCTTTTTATCAGTTTGTATGACTCTCACAATCATCTGTTTTATTTGTGCCTATTGTTTTATTTCCTTTTCACTTTTTGTCTTGTTTTATCTCACAGCTGCTCTTATAGTTTTATTTTATATGCCATCACTTGTTCAAACTCTTTTTTTTATTGATATCTCGCTTTATCTCATATTCTTCCTTTTTTTATTTTTTTTCTAACTTTGATCTCATTCAACTGCATCTTTACATCTTAGTTTGGTTCCTCCTGGTCGCACTTTGTTGTTCGGTGCTTGTGTTGTTTTGACTTTTATGTTTTCAAGGCTCTTTATTTTGTGTTATTTCGTGTTTTTGTCAAGCTGCTATACTGTATAAATAAAGTTATTATTATTATTGTTAGCTAATTGTTAGCTTTTAGCTCCATGTTTGGTCTCCACCACCACCTCCTGATCTTAGTCTGACACTTAAAGGGATTGTTCAACATTTTGGCAAATTGGCCCATTGCCATAATCCCTATAGTAGGTTCGTTACCTTTAATTGTCGGTGCAAGCTATTTTTAGAATTAATTTTCTTGGTTTCCCTCATCAAACTCATCAAATACACAATAACAACACATCAACAACTCCAAAACGCTCTCGTGCACAAGTTGTGACCTGCACATTCACCACGCTATGAGATAATAACGGAACGTTATGAGATGGAGTTGTTTTAGAGGTAAATTCATGCAAAACCGCTGACAATGGGCCAAGTTGCAAAAATGTTGAACTATCCCTTTAAAGTCAACGAAGCAGCTAAGACACTGAAGGAGAAACAGACTCTTAACTCCCACATAGAAGAGCAGGGATCCGCCTGGAAACACCGAAACTAGATAAACAGAAACTCTGTGTGTGTGTGTAGTTGTGTGTGTGTGTGTAGTGTGTGTGTGTGTGTGTGTTTATGTTGTGTGTGTGTTGTCTGTGTGTTTGTGTGTGTGTGTGTGTGTCTGTACCTGCCCTGGCTGAACTGACAGTGTGTGCCGGCCTCGTCGAAACCGTCCGGGTTCATGGTCGGCAGGATGTGGATGCGGGTGCTGTTCAGTAGCTGCAGCGCCCACGTCTCGTTGCCATGGTAACCGCGCACCAGGCTGTCGATCAGCTGCAGCAGCAGAACCCGACCCAGAACCTGCGCACACACACACACACACACACACACACACACACACACAGACACACACACACACAGACACACACGGGTCAGAAACTCAAACAAGAGACCAAAACACTTCATAATAACAACACACTGATAAACATTATTAGGCTAATCATTGTTTATAATAATTAAATACTTCATTCTTCATTTACACATCATTCTTCCAACATTGACCCAAAGAATGTGTCATTTATAAACACACTTATAAATGTTTAACTCTGGGTCTGTTGTGTGTTGAATGTTTGGATCTGCAGCACCAAACACTGATTTAACTCTTATTAAACAGCAGCTAATTATACATTCAGGTGTTTATTACTTGTTAGTTAAAAACTTAACTAACAAGTCGTAAATACCTGCATTAATCATGAATCTTAGTATTAATAAATGTTCATAAAACATCTATGAACTCCGTCTCTGACCATTAGTTCATGTCTAAATCATTGTATTAATCTAAACCAGCGTTTCTCAACCAGTGGTGTAACTGCAACAGGTTCTTAAAACGATGAAATATCATCTTAGTGAGTGACTTTTACAGATATTCTAGTGACCAGAGCCATCGTTATTGCCTCATTACTGCAGAAGCTAACCCAATTTGCATTTTTTCCAATCTCATACGTTTTAATGGGGGAATTGGTCGTATTTTAACGGTTGGTTTTTATTCACTCTCCTTTGTCTTTTTTAAATTTACTGCATTAAACCGTGCCTACAAACTCAACACTTCCTGTGTTCAACGTTTCAGTGGACAGTCTCCATTAAGTGGGCTTTTATTGTGAAATATCACACAGGAAGTTGGTGTAAAAGTCACCAATGTGCAATGGTTAGTGTAGGAGCGACTTTTGAAATCTGATTATTTACCTTTAGAGCTGTTGATGATGCAATTAAGAAGGATATTTCTATTTCTGTCAAGTTGGTTTGGGACTTTTTTGCCTCACGGTTGCTAAATAAAATATGTAGGGGGTCCATTGCCCCCCCAAAAGATTGAGAACCACTGATCTAAACAGTTTGTTCATTATTTACTGACATTTTATAAAAGATCTAATGGTTATTGATATAAAACTTGATTTACAAATGTACAAAAAGTTTGAAAATACAAAGATTTAACACATTATAGATGAGATTATTAACTGTGTTTATAAATATTAGACTAATAATCATCAATGTGGGAAGAATGATTGATAAAATATGAAGCATAGTGTCGTTATAACTATATAAGCTTCATTCATTCACTTCTTTCCCAACATAATTTTTTGTTGTGTTTAACGTGACGTGACGTTTCTGCGGGGGCGCGGCCGAGGACTTGATGAGTCATGCCGGCGGCTGAGACTGAAACCGGACGCGGAGAGACGAGTCAGCGGGTCGAGGTCGTTTGTCTCCGCGAGTCAGGAGGGAAAAGGAGTTTGTGAATGAAGGAATGAATGAAGGAGAGGCGGAAAGAAAGAAGGAGCGCCTCAGGAGGGAGAAAGAGAGAAGGGTGGGAAAAGGTGTGTATGTGTGTGTGTGTGGGAGAACAAAGACGCCACACACACACACACACGTTGAGACTAGCTTTGCCTCCGGCCGTCATTTTCTTTCCCTCCATCACTCGTCTAAACTGTCTCTCCTACTTTTCCTCTTCATCTGCTGCTGCTGCACAGAAACAGTTTGTTCTGACAGGACCAGTGTGTGTGTGTCTGTGTGTGTGTATGTGTGTGTGTGTGCTTCATTATTGTGAATAAAACCAGAGAAATTAACATAATAAAAGAATCTGATCCACAACAACTGTGAGTCTTAAACCTCTTCACTGTTAAACTCGTCACATGATCCTTCAGACACACACACACACAGGACAGTATCATGTGTTGTTGTGTTCAGTGCGTCAGGGTTTATTGTCAACGTCAAAACTGTGTCAAGTCCGTACAGATCAGCTGCTGCGAGAGATAAACAAAAAACAAATAAAAAAGGAAGCAAACAACGGTGTTAAGTCTGTTATTGTGTTTTAGTTGTTTGTTGTAAAATTGATGGGAAACTGAGTCAACGATAAAAACTTGAGCTCTATGCTTAATTAGCATTTTCTGTCATTTTCCTTTAAAGGGATACCTGAAAATTGGGTGAATTATCGATTTTGGGTGAAGTATCCCTTTAAAAAAGACTAAATAATTAATCAAAAGTCAAAAATCAATCGATTTATTATCTATAATCAGTCGAAGCTCTTTAACAGATGATCGACATGTTTCAGAGTTTTAAAGTTAATTAAAGCAGAAGTAAGCGATCCGGTCGTTCTGGCTAATGCTGCGTTCCAGGCAGGCTTTTGAAAACGTAAATTACAGCTTCAAGTCACGACTTACGACTTTGTAGCGTTCCAGGCAACCCACTCGTGTTTTTCCGACCTGTTTTACCTGTGAAAGTCACTATAACGGCCACTCGTAAATTCCGACCCGTGAACTCGTACCAGATCGAAACAAAAAACAAAACCAAAACAGTACATGGTATACAATACATTACATAGGCCTACATACATTTCAGATCAGATGGTCACATACTTGACCGTCTCTCAACCATAGTTTTAAATTTCTTTTAACTTCTTAACTTATTGATCAATGTACGATGAAGCTGTTTTTTTTTTTTTAAATCATTACTTTAATCAATTTATGGATCAATTAGCTATCATATTATTATCATACTGTATGGTTATTAATAAACAACTACAGGGTTTAGTCTTTGTTAAACTGTAGTTAATCAACGTATTGATCATCAGCTGAGGGAGGACGAGGTCGTTCATCACTGATGTTTAAGTTTCTAAGAGAGTTCATGTGATCAAAGGAGCTAGAAACAATAACACAGCTGAGTGAGTGTGTGTACATTGTGTGTGTGTGTGTACATAGTGTGTATCTACAGTTTGGAGTTTGGAGTTTGGAGCTGAGTGTCCTTGGAAAACACAGGAAACTCGACTCGCCCTCATTTCCTCCCGACCACACACACTCACACACGCAGCCGACTCTGTGATCAGATGCGTGTTGAGAGGCGTTCAATGCTCCTTGTTACATCAGTTTATCTGTGAACTCTGTGATGTGTTGAAGTTTCTCCTCCTCCATTAAAGGGATAGTTCAACATTTTGGCAAATTGGCCCATTGCCATAATCCCTATAGTCATAGCGGTAGGTTCGTTACTTTTAATTGTCGGTGCAAGCTGTTTTTAGAACGGCGGAGCAGAGCCGTGAGCTGCTCAGAGCTACGCTACGGGGGCTCATTATGGGATTTCTTGGTTTCCCTCATCAAACTCATCAAATACACAATCCAACAACTCCACAACGCTCTGGTGGACAAGTTGTGACCTGCACATTCACCACGCTATGAGATAATAACACAACGTTACCACACAGAGTTGTTTTAGAGGGAAATACAGAGACTGCTTGATGAAAAACTGTCCCTGAACGCAACGTGCATCAGCGGTTTTGCATGAATTTCCCTCTAAAACAACTCTGTCTGGTAACGTTGTGTTATTATCTCATAGCGTGGTGAATGTGCAGGTCACAACTTGTCCACCAGAGCGTTGTGGAGTTGTTGGATTGTGTATTTGATGAGTTTGATGAGGGAAACCAACTAAGAAATCCCATAATGAGCCTCCGTAGCGTAGCTCTGAGCAGCTCACGGCTCTGCTCCGCCGTTCTAAAAATAGCTTGCCCCGACAATTAAAGGTAACGAACCTACTGCTATGACTATAGGGATTATGGCAATGGACCACTTTATTTACTATCCCTTTAAATCTTAAACTGTTTTCATAGTCAGTGTTTGAACTTGTGAGCTGTGTTTGAGGTCACATTGACTTTGACCTTTGGCCTTTTGCTCTCTGAAATGTCATCAGCTCATCTTCAAGTCAAAGTGAGCGTGTGTCCGCTGCCCTCAGGGTGGTCACGTTGTGTTTTGTGAGTCCTTTGATCATGGTAATGTGATCAGTTCCTGCTCACTGTACCGTTTCACCTCTGACCATCAGTTCATCACTGAAGGTTTGCACGGCGACATCGTGCAGCTGAGTCCGAGTTTCAACGATACCACGGCCGCGAACATGCTAAAAATAAGAACAAATCAGTTTGTGGTTCAGGTGAAGTGGAGAGTTTGTTTGTGGAGCAGCTGTCAGACACACACACACAAACACGCCTTGGTCTGTGACTCGTGTCTGTTTTGTTGTCATTTGATTTTAAATGTTTGCATTTCAAAGCGGTGAGATTAGATTAAAGCTTTCAGATCCTGGATCAGTGTAGTTTGACGTGTGTTAAAGTCAAAGTCAAACAGATTATTTCCATCAAGACAAACTGCATTCCTCAACCACTTTCTGTCAGAATGAGACGAGCAGTCGCACGTTCTCTCTCACACTCTCGCCCCGTGGCGTGGAAGCCGTTTGCTTCCTGTGTCGTGAGTTCAGCCAAACAACAGTTTCCCGCCGGACGCCATATGTATAAACTACATATGCGTTAAAGCAAAACAGGTTCAAAACAAATACAATTTCATTCGAGAGGTGGAATAAACATTTTCTTAATCTGAAAGAAATTTAAATGACATCACACTGCAAAAACTCTTATCAAGAATATTTGTCTTATTTCTAGTCAAAACAAATCTCATTATACGTAAAATCACATAAAAAGTAGATTGTTTTAGACATGTTTGACTTCTTTCAGCATATTTTTACTTGAAATAAGTAGAAAAATCTGATAGTGGAGCATGTTTTTCTTTCTTATTACAAGCACAAAAAAACTTGCAGATTTTTCTACTTATTTCAATTGAAAATTAGTTTGAAACAAGTGAAAACTGTCTAAAAACAAGTTCATTTTAGGTGATGAGTCTTATTTTAGGTGGAAAGAGATTAGTTTAGACTAGAAATGAGACATTTTGACAAGAAATAAGACAAATATTCTTGGAAAGATTTTGAGTTTTTGCAGTGCGTCACCCCGTGGCGTGGAGCCGTTTGCTTCCTGTGTCGTGAGTTCAGCCAAACAACAGTTTCCCGCCGGACGGCATATGTATAAACTCCATATGCGTTAAAGCAAAACATACGAACGCCTTTTCCTACACAAACAGCAGCCTTTCTAAAAACAGAACATGTGACATGCGACTCAAACACACGCTATCATGTGACCAGAGGTTCATCAGCATTGTTTAAATCTGGATTGATCCTCTGGGAACCATGAGAATCTGTACAACCAGTCACACCATTACAACCAGTGGAGATTTCCCATGATACTTTTGGGAAAGAAACCCTGAGTGGGCGACGACACTGGGATTCATCCTCTGGGGACACCAACACTCATTCATGATTTCATTTTACTGCATCAATCGCTAACCCTAACCCTTAGAATCTGTTTTAAATGCTCGATATAAACAGCTCAATCAGAATAAACAGGTTCAAAACAAATACGTAATTTCATTCGAGAGGTGGAATAAACATTTTCTTAATCTGAAAGAAATTTAAATGACATCACACTGCAAAAATTCAAAATCTTACCAAGAATATTTGTCTTATTTCTAGTCAAAATGTAATTTCTAGTCAAAACAAATCTCATTATACGTAAAATCACATAAAGATAGACACTTTTTACTTGAAATAAGTAGAAAAATCTGATAGTGGAGCAAGTTTTTCTTTCTTATTACAAGCACAAAAAACTGGCTTTCACTGGCAGATTTTTCTACTTATTTTAAGTGAACATTAGTTTGAAAGAAGTGAAATGATCTAAAAACAAGTTAATTTTTAGGTGATGAGTCTTATTTTAAGTGGAAAGAGATTAGTTTTGACTAGAAATTAGAAATTTTGACAAGAAATATGACAAATATTCTTGGAAAGATTTTGCAGTGCATGTAAACAGTGAAACTGAATGTCGTCTGGTTTCATTCTTGTGCTGTTTCTTCATTTGTAAAATGCTTGAATAAAAGTGTCAAAACAATGAACAACTGCTGAGCTCATCAGACCATACTGTAGATCTCCGTCTTTGATCAGTCGCAGGATGTTTTTGATTTCTAGAGTTCTCAACAGTGTTGCCAACTTGGCAACTTTCTCGCTAAATCTGGCGACTTTCCAACCCCTCTTGGCGACTTTTTTTTGTCAAAAGCGATTAGCGGCAAATCTAGTGAATTTTTTCCGGTGTTGTTCAAGACGTTTCTGGTTTGGAGACTCCGATGTGAAAGCACATATCACTGCTGTCTTCAATAAGCAGTGGGTGCTGCCGTAAGACCTGCCCCCTTCCCAAATCACTCACCGGTGGTCAGCCTCACAGTCCCTGCGTTATTTTTGCTTATTTATTCTTTTGCTAGCTAACTGAGTTGTATTGATTATTTTCTGCTAGCTAACCGACTCATTTCTTCGTTTAGCTAGGGACAAAGTCATTTATTCCTACTTTAACTTGCTAACTATTTTTCATTACTAACTGAGCATACCCTGTTAGAACTGAACTATTTATAACTGTAGTTGCTTTAACTAAATGTAGCCTAATAAACATTTGCTAACAAAACTTTCAGTGTTGATTTTGGCGACCCCTGTGGACAAAAGCGGTATTGTTACTCTCTGTGGATCCTGTCCCAGTATCAACCATGATGAAAATATAGCGATAAAATTGATAAAATTGAGTTAAAAGTTCTTTGTAGGAGCTTTAACTATTCATTATTTATTTATACATTACTTCTTGCTAGCCAACTGGACTATATTAATTTTAGCTAACTTTAATATTTATTGTTTTTGAGCTGTTACTGAGTCATTTAATCAAGATTAAGATTAAGATACTTTACTGTCATTATAGTAGGCCTACATATGAAATTAAGGTGCACATAGTCAGGATGTGGACTCAAAAAAAGTAATCCCTCACACATCATCATTCATTCACTGACCACACAGCAAAACACCACGCACACATCATTCATTACTTTGGCTAACTGAGCTTTTATTGTTTAAACTACCGTACTTATTTCTTCTTTAATTTTTAGCCAACTAGTTTTTACAAACTGCTTCATGTGCAGTTCAGGGTCACAGCTGATCCGTGGACGTTTCAGCGTCACAGGAAACAAGCTTGGCGACACAGAAAGTTTATTTTCTGGGAACTGGTCACACAAACACACACACACACAGAGGAAGACAAAGATCTCGACACGACACCTTTTCAACTTTTCCACTGAGGCTACATTCCTGCTGTTATAATGTGTCTGTAAGTGTGTGTGTGTGTCTGTGTGTGTGTGTGTGTGTGTGTGTGTGTGTGTGTGTGTGTGTGCGCGCAGTGAAAGGACCTTTTTCTGGAAGTTTCCTCTGAACCGACACACTCCACTGACTCTGTTTGCTGACTGTGTGTGTGTGTGTGTGTGTGTGTGTGTCCAGGCGTGACTTGTCTATTTAAGGACATTTCCATTGACTCTCACACACATGCAGTGTGATCAAGCGTTGACCGTCGCCGGGGCAACCAGATGCTGGTCAGAGGTCCTCGCCAGTTTCCCTTTTGCACTGTTTCTTATGGAGATTTATCCTTTGTTTATTTTACAGGAAACTATCAATAATCTGAGCCATTGATCTCTGTCCTGACAGTTTTAATGTTTTTTGTTCTTCTATTAAACCGCAGCACCAAACAGACGTTAGTTAAACTTTATTTTCACTCCGCTCACAGGTTCGTTCCCACCATGAGAACCGGCGGATCAGCTGACGACAGCAGAGCCGCTGCAGAGACACGATCTTTCCCTGACAGTCAGTGAAGTGTCACGATCTGATGCAGCCGAGGCTCCAAACACAGACTGTGAAAACTCCCACAGTTGTGTGTGAGACTTTTAGTGGCAGTTAGAAAAACTACGGTGGCCTGCAGGTTACAGAAAACAAAACAAAACAAAAAAATATGCTTTCAATTGGTGTTGTATTTTATATTGTTGGAAAGCCTGATGAGTCGTGTTTATAACGAGATACAACTTGTAGGAATTGTGCATCTGTGGAATGAGCAGCAGAAGGAGCGTCTCCACTGCAGGAACCGACCCTGAAGGGCAGGAACTTCTACGGCCCTGAAAGGAGTTCCTGCCTCGGGGTAGTTATAGGTGCTCAGATCGGCCCTGAAAAACTCCCAGGCGGGGCCTGAGGTTTACTCTGTGCTGACTGGGCATAGTCAAAGCGGGATGTGACGCCAAGACAAAGCCCTGAGCGCCATTTTTAAAACACAGTGTTATTTTTAAAAAAAGACAGAATTGTTTTCAAGGTAAATTCATGCAAAACCGCTGATGCGCGTTGCCTTCAGGGACAGTTTTTCATCAAGCAGTCTCTGAATTTCCCTCTAACAGCATGTTCCCACCAAACACAATGATGCCTGGTCGCGTGTCGAGATTACATGTAAAGTCAATGCAAACACGCGATTAGACGCGTTGGCCGCGAAAAATGGCTTCCATCGCACCGCCTGGCGCGATGATGCTTCGTTGCTCGAGTTGAAATAATTGAACTATAATAATTGAACAACAATATCATGGAAAAGCCTATTTCCAGTAGTTCAAGTCAAACAGCCCCACCAAGTATTGAGAGCATATAGATGGACGTACTTTTCCGAAGGTCAACATTTCCATATTATAAATGCTTTTTAATTGGTCTCTTGTAATATTGAGTTTTAGTTCTTCATTAAATGAAGCCATTATCATTAGAATTAAAAGAAAGACATAAATAAAGACATGAATGGATCTATATAACGCATTAGTTTCACTTTTAGAATTGAATTACTGACATAAATAAACTTTATTCTAATTCATTGAGATGCACCTGTTCACACTAAACTAAACTAAACTGGTTTTGTTTTCATCAGTTCTTCTTTTTCTTCTTGTGTGAGTGTTTCCTGTCAGTTACTGCAGCCTCTTGTTTCCATTTCCGTTTCCATAGGTTTGTTTTATAAAACTGTCTCCATGTTGACTCATCGTACTATCACTCTAACACACACACACACACACACACACACACACACACACACACACACACACACACACACACACACACGGTCTGTTGTCTGGATACAGCAGTATGTATGGAGTGTGTCTGACTGTGAATGGCTTATGTTGATCTCTTTAGTCTCCTTTTATTCCTGCTTCCTGTCAGCAGGGAGGGGTCGGCTCCCCTGTGTGTGTGTGTGTGTGTGTGTGTGTGTGTGAGAGTCTCACCTCGTTTCCATGCATGTTAGCCACATATTTGAACTCGGGGATGCCAACGGTGTGACGCCGAGGGCTGAGACCGAGAGCCAACACCCAGAGCTGCTGACCTGAGAGAGAGAGACAGAGACAGAACTCAGCTTCATTCATTCATTCATTCATTTACATAATTTACATTTGGCTGAAAACACTTTGCATGTTTCTGATGCTTCACACTCAGAGGAAACAACAACAAACCTTAAAGCTGCACCCAGTGAGACTGTTGCTATGAATCATGGGTAAAAGGCTGGTGTAATGTGGCGGCTGCTGCATGTAGAGACAAACCAACACTCCCTGTTCTGATGATGATGTGTGCAGATGTGACGCTTCACCACGAGTCAGTTTCCTGCATCATGTTTCCATCCACACACGTTTTTATTCGTATTAAAGGAGAATTCCGGTCATTTTTGACCCCTAAATCGTTGTCCTGATGGTCACCCAGTGTTACTTACTTACTGTTTTGTTTTTTTATGGGTAATATTTTGCAGCTTTTTAAGGTTGTGCGTGCATATAAATACTTACTCATACTGTACCGTACGTATACTGTATGCATGTGCGTTCAAGAGAGCAAGAGGAAAAGGCCTTGAAAAATTGATGAACTACATAGAATAGGTCATTTCTCGATGCAGTCAAGTGCATTGCATTTACCTCGCTGTATTGATGCAATATATGACTATTACTATCCGCCTGCTCTCCCCGCCACAGAAACAAACACCTTTTCCTTGTTGTGATGATTTCTTTACAAAAATAAACGGTCGGAGATATTCTGGACATTACAACTGCACTGCTCCACCGTTTATTTTAGTAAAGAAATCATCACAACAAGGACAAAGTGTTTGTTTCTGTGGCGGGGAGAGCAGGCGCTCTGTGATCAGATAGTAATGTCTTTCTGGGATGTTTCAGAGTTCAGCTATCTGAGGTGAGTGGCTACATGCAGAAACACAAAGTTTATACTGTTTATACTGTACACTATATGAGTTCAGTGGTGTGTCATAAGGGTTCGAGTCATGTACCAGAGATATTTGATTGTTTTCTGAGTGTTTGTTGTGGTTGAAAGAATTGCCCCCATAGGTTAGTGTTGTCACTATCCCTAGCGCCGGGTAGCCATGGTGTAACTCCGGTTTGCCTGCATCAATTTTAGTCGCCTTTTTTGCTCCAACCAACACTGGGTGACCATCAGGACAACGATTTAGGGGTCAAAAATGGTCGGAATACTCCATTAAACAATATCGAATTAAAGGGACAACGAGGAGTTTTGGAAAAGCGAAGTGTTTTCACACTACATTTATGAGCCTCCGCACCGTGAAATTCTTTGACCGGCGCAAGACAGACTCATGTTTTCATTCATCAAGAATTAAAGTCAGAGGTTGGAAGACGATCACATACCGTCGTAGTTCCCACCATAAACGGAGATTCAGCAGCGTTATTCTCATTAAGGAAACGCTGGTCGGTTCGCCCAGCATTTCTGCCACCACTAATAATAACAAAATAACGATAGATTATAACTGAATAGAAACTCCTCGTTGTCCCTTTAAAAAATGCCTTATGGAGGCTGTAAAATTCGATTAAATGTCAAACGGTCGATCTCATCAGATTTTCTCTTGATCGATACAAAGATTTGA
Source organism: Trachurus japonicus (assembly GCF_045865225.1). Taxonomy (NCBI): domain Eukaryota; kingdom Metazoa; phylum Chordata; class Actinopteri; order Carangiformes; family Carangidae; genus Trachurus; species Trachurus japonicus. Next base: position 3,082,953 of record NC_140929.1, read on the forward strand.
AAGCTTGTCAAGTTGTGTTTTGGCATTTTAACCGTTTTCTTTTGATCAATGAATAATATTTAAATCAAATAGACGCCCCCCTCTGAATTGGTGGTTCACTATCTCCTCCTCTAAACCTCTCAGAAGAGCCAATCAGCTACGACATCACATTCATCTGTTGGTCTGAGGCTCAATTTCCTTTTTCTCCACTTGTCAAGATAATAAGAATTTAAAAAAAAAACCTTTAAACTTTATTGTTCACGCCTGCGACAAACGACTCTGCAGCAGATTCAGGTTCTGATCGGCGTAAACACAACGACACCAAGTGGTGAACGGCTGCAGCGCTCAGATCTCCGAGCCGACCTCAAACGCACCGTCTAGAATAGATGATAAATCCTTCAAACAGTTCAACGACTCGACTGAACTGAAGTTAATATTTACACAGAGAAAAACATTAACCAGGTTGTCGTCGTCCTCGCAGAAACCTGTAGCCTCGGGAATGTGGTGTGTGTGTGTGTGCGTGCATGTGTGTGTGTGTGTGTGTGTGTGTGTGTGTGTGTGTGTGTATAGGAGGTTTTTTTTTAACTTTAACTGAGCAACAGTGAAGTTAAAGTTTCCATCTTCACAACCACAGGTAAATAAGACGGAGCTGCAGCGAGCGAATGAAGCTCAGCAAGTCTCAGCAAGTCACACACACACACACACACACACACACACACACACACACACACACACACACACACACACACACACACACACACACACACACCGAAACACAAAAACACACACAAGTTGGACGGCGGCCAGCTGGCATCCTAGATTAGCTCAGATTAGTGTGTGTGTGTGTGTGTGTGTGTCTGTGTGTGTGTGTGTGTGTGTGTGTGTGTGTGTGTGTGTGTGTGTGTGTGTGTGTGTGTGTGTGTGTGTGTGTGTGTGTGTGACAAGGCAGATTAAGTCGTCCCAGATTAAATTAACCTCCGTTCACAGTCGTGTCATATGATCACACAGACACCAACAGACACACACACAGTCGGTCAGTGTCACGGTTGCTATGGTGATTAGTCAACCATCATCTGCTGTCTAACCGTGTGTCATGTGTGTGTGTGTGTGTGAAATGAGAAGCTTCACATTCAGGATAAATAGCTACTACTGACTCTTGATTATTGGCTGTTACACCGTCAGAACCTTTGATACAGAAACTGAGCCTTAAAGGGATAATTCACCCAAAATCAATCAATAATTCACCAAATCATCTACTCACCGTCATGCCAAGGAAGGGTTTGGAGAACTAAAAACACACACTATGAAACATCCAGATACCTCCATACTGCTGGTCTGTACTGTAGTGCAGCAGATCATCTTATATCTGACTAAAGCATGAAACTTTCAGCATTTCATCTACTGTACAGACCCCAAGCTTTGATTTCAGACATGGAACCGCTTTGGTGTCGGACCTATAGGGGACCTTTGACCTCAGCATTGCATTTTTTCCACTTTTCATCCCATTATTCTCCATTGGAAACATATGAAAATGTGGGAAGTAAATCATGACCAAGAAATTTCACGTATTAAAATGCTGAAATTCAACTCCCGTGGGGAAACTGTGGCTTCAGGACACTTGTACTGACCCAAGTGTCCTGAAGCTGCCACATGGAAAAGTTGGAGAACTTTCAGAGTCATCAAAACTCTTTAGGAGTTCCAGGGCAATGGATTTTCATATAATGGCAGTGGATAGAGTTCACTTTTGAATGCTCCAAAACACACACTATGAAACATCCAGATTCCTCCATACTGCTCGTCTGTACTGACCCAAGTGTCCTGAAGCCGCCACATGGAAAAGTTGTTGGGAAAAAATTAATGTGATCTCTGTTTTTATCCTTGTTGTAGCAGCAGCTCCCAGTGGCTGTGAGATGTTCTTCCATGTTTACATCACACATCCAATGGTTTACAACGACCTACGAACATCTGGCAGCAAATCTCAGCAGCCACAAGGCTAAAAACAGAGATCACATTAATGTTTTCCCAACAACTTTTCCATGTGGCGGCTTCAGGACACTTGGGTCAGTACAGACGAGCAGTATGGAGGTATCTGGATGTTTCATAGTGTGTGTTTTGGAGCATTCAAAAGTGAACTCTATCCACCGCCATTATATGAAAATCCATTGCCCTGGAACTCCTAAAGAGTTTTGATGACTCTGAAAGTTCTCCAAACCCTTCTTTGGCATGACGGTGAGTAGATGATTGGTGAATTACTGTATTGATTTTGAGTGACGTATCCCTTTAAAACAAGCCGTCAGGATTCTTGTGACTTTGTGATGTCACAACTAAGCCCCGCCCCCTCCTCCTCACCACCTGGACCCAAACATGCATCCAACAACAACTTTGCAGGATTTGGTTTCTCTGAGTGTTTTATTCTGAAATCTGCTCTGTTTTTTTATTGGCTCAGTCGGAAAACAGTCAACAGCCAATCAGAAGAGAGAAAGACTGCTCACTATTTTCGACCAATTAAAGGGATAGTTCACCCAAAATTAAAATTTCACCCTCATGTGGACTAAGGGCTGGGAGAAGTTTCAGAGTCCTCCGTGGCTTCTCTGAGTTACAGGGGGTCTCGGCGTAGCAGTGCATGTCCATATAACAGTTGCAAATGGATACCAACTGTCTTCGTAACAAAAAGACACACCAAAAAACATCCAAATACCTCCATGCTGCTCATATGTAATGTCCCTCTTGTATTGAAGCCCCGAAATGCGAAATTGGCCGGAAAAAAATTAAATACGTCTATTTTTCAAGCTTGTTTTGTAGCGGAAGCTCCTCTTCCCAGTTCGTCCAAATTTGACGAAGCGGGAAGAGGAGCTTCCGCTACAAAACGGAGTAAGCCACGGAGGACTCTGAAACTTCTCCCAGCCCTTAGTCGACATGAGGGTGAGTAGATAATGAGTGCAATTTCAATTTTGGGTGAACTATCCCTTTAATTAATTAAATTACTAACTAATCAATTGATTTGATCAGAAGAGAAAAGAAGAAATCGTCTGTCTCTTTACCTTTGACGGACTGGCCGATGCTGTACAGGTGCGTGATGTCCGGGTTGGAGGCGTTCACCTGGCGGAGGTACTGCTCCATCTCGCCGTTGTCGTGGTAACGGAACTCCAGCGCGGAGGCGGGGCTGAGGACGAGGAGGAAGGGGAGGAGGAAGAGGAGGGGGACGGGGGGCTGAGGGAGCGATGACATCACAGCGGTGCGACCTGCCATAGGAGAAAACAAAGAGTCAAAAAGTCAATAAAAAACAAAGATGGAGGTCATGGTGCGACCTCACGGTGCGTTTGGGTGCAACTCCCTGTGCAGGAGTTTAAAGCGCTGTGAAACTGTAATTACAGGCTAGTGTCACCGTCGCTGTCAGTCAAGTCGTGGATCATTGTCCTCCTTCAGTGAACCAAACTGTGGCTGAAAACTTAAAGGGATAGTTCACCCAAAATTCAAATTTCACTCATTATCTACTCAACCTCATGTCGACTTCGGGCTGGGAGAAGTTTCAGAGTCCTCCGTGCCTTCTCTGAGTTACAGCGGGGGGGTCCGCGCAGCAGTATTTGTCCATATAATGGTTGTGAATGGTGCCCACTTTTCTTCGTCCAAAAAGACACACCAAAAAACATCCAAATACCTCCATGCTGCTCGTCTGTAATGTCCCTCTTGTATTGAAGCCCCAACATGAGAAATTGTTCTGCTGGTCAGTGCAGGAAGAGCAATGAACCAAGACACTGGGAGCTTCTGCTACAAACAAGCTTAAAATATAGACTTGTTTAATTTTTTTCGGAATAATTTCTCATGTCGGGGCTTCAATACAAGAGGGACATTACAGATGAGCAGTATGGAGGTATTTGGATGTTTTTTGGTGTGTCTTTTTGGACGAAGAAAGTTGGTATCCATTCACAACCATTATATGGAAATTTGAATCAAATGTGATATTTTTAATTTAATATTCAGTTCAATTTAATCAGAATCACAATTTCTTCTTTTGCAAAATGTTTAGTTTTTATTCTGTTATGAAATGAGTTACTTTAATGCTAATGTTGGCCGTACAGCAGCCCCTGTCATTTAAACTCGTCCTTCAGGAATGTTTTCTGAACATTAGTCAAATGAATAAACTATAATTATCTTCTTCACTGAGACAGAGATGAGTTCAGTTGATCTTTAGTTTAGCTAAAAAAACAGGTTTAGTCTTTACAGAGTGGAAATAATATAGCCTAGTCAGTCAAATAAATAGAGAAGGTCAGTTCATGTCAACTTAAACAATATAGAACTAGTAAAAAACAAAAGACATGTTTGATCACTTCTCAGTGAACGCACCATAGGAATGTTGCTGTAGGGCCAGGCTATATTCAGTAGCAACATATTGATATCATATAGATTAGGCTACTATATAAATCTATATTATGCTGTGATACAGTAAAGTCCCACCGTGGCTTTAACAAACCCTGTGGGAATATTTACAGACACAGCTGATCGATTATCAGCCGATAACAAGACAGTAGCGGATCAATACGGACTGTCTTACCTGCAGCTGATCCGAACCGAACCACAGCACCGGGACAAACCGCGGCTCAGCGCCGAGAGTCGCGCTCCTTCAGCGGGGAGACAGTTCAGAGAGGAGTCGGTGTCTGTCCGTCGCTTCTGTGAATGAATGTTTCTTATTCATCAGCGGGTCTCCCTGTCTGTGCGCGGGAGGGGCGGAGCTTAGAGAGAAGTACGTGTGTGTGTGTGTGTGTGTGTGTGTGTGTGTGTTAGGCGCAAACACACACATTCAACAGGTTTATGAATGAAACAGAGTGATGATTCATCCAGTTGAGACAGAAAAGGCCCCTTATTCAGAACAAATGTGTGTTTTACTTCATTACAAAGTCTGATATTGATCCAAAGTAAATGTGATCAGAATATTGATCATCAGTCAGTGTGTTGGTCATGATGGAGGATCTTTGAAACTGTTGCAGACTTTCCAGGGAGATGTTGTACGTGTCATGGAGGAGGTTTCAATCAGATTATTAGCACTTTTTAAATTGTATTATTTTTTTATCATTTAATAGTCATTTACTGACTTTTTTGATACAGTTTAACAGCCATTTTTATTTATTTATTACGTTTTTTCTTTCTATTTTTCTTTCTTATCTTCTTTTATCCATTCTCCTGTTTGTTTCCTCAGTGTTTTATGTGTATCTTTGTATCTAATGTTTTAAGTAAAGCACTTTGCTGCTTCTTTGTGCATGAAAAGTGCTTTTTAAATAACGTTTGACTGATTCTGTGAATGACTGATTGATTGAATGGGTTTTGAAAGTAGAGGTTCTTCAAGAACTTGCAATGTCTTAATGAATCAGACTCCAGACTCTTGTTGTACTATAAGTCACGGAGGAGGATCAAAGGTCACGTGAAGAAGCTTTGGACATTTGGTCATTTAAATTTCTGATGCAGGAAACAATCTGAAATTTAGGATCCCCCCTTTAACACATTTGAGGCATTCTGGTTGTACTCTGAGGAAAAATAGAGGGAAATGACAATATTGCTTCAGATTTTTTTCTTTTTTTAAAAAGCAGATGTACCTACTGACTGAGGTTCCTATCATTGTAATTGCAAGAATGCCTGAAGTGTATGAAAATGAAACTCATTTTTTAAAAGTCTTTTGGCCTGGACCGGCCGGTGACAAGCCTTTCCTCTGCTTCCATGTTCCTCTTTCAGGCCACACTGTCTTCTTCCACCACTTCAGCCCTGTTCTCATCTCTATCTTGATAGCTGCAGCTACAGTACTGTCAGATATCTATATATATATAGATATATGACAGGAGGCCCACACATGCTTTAGCTTTATGCTGCTGAATAGTTGGATCAGACATGTCCTGAGATTTTCAGCCTTCTATGATTTATAGAATTAGCCTATCTTTTACAGCAGGTACACACGTACACAGGCTTGATGAGCAGGACCTCAGAGATTCAGTCAGTGCTGCGGTGATGGTGGGGTAGTAGCTTTGGGCACGGCCCGCCCAGGCCCGCCCTGGCCGCCGGGACTGAACATGAAGAAACGTGAAGACGTGGGACTGCTGTCGAATCTGCAGCAACAATTTAACCTCAACAAATGTTCAATTCAATTCAGTTTTATTTGATGGAGAGGGACAATGTAGCCTACATCCATACACATTTCAAAACAAAATGCAAATGTACCCAATTTCCATTGCCAGTCCCCCTATGCTAAAATAGAAACAAGCAGGTTAAGAAAAAGAAACAAGAAAGTACAAAATATAAAAAGTTCTGTTCTTATTTCTTTTTAAAGAAAAGAAAAAACAAAGAAAGTAATACGATCACATTCACATTATTACACATTTACAACACATTACCATCGTGGTTCACAGTAGGCAATGTCACAAAAAACTCCTGAGAGAAGTTTTTAGAAGCTTTTATATGAAGAACATGTTTATAATCTGTGGACATGAGATTGAATTGGACATAAAATGAGTTGTTGATGGTTCAAAGTTGTAACATTTCTGCGTCTCCTCGGTTGCTTGTGCCGCCATCTTGCTGGTGTATCCAGTGCATTATGGGAAAGCTGTTGTTTGCATGGTGGACGGGGCTTTAGTCTATGAAAAAGCTGGAGGAGCCTTCAAGAGGTTCAATGGAGATGTAGAAGCTCAGAAGAAGTTGAGGAGGCACTTGAAGATGTTGGAGGTCACGCACATCGTTAAGATTACGTTTGTAGGAATCCTTAAGGAAGCTTTGAAGTCTTTAAAGTCCTTCAGGAATTTGTGTGTTTTGTTGGCGGCCTGGAGGAGGTTGTAGGAGGCCGGAGGTCAGAGTCCTTGAGGTGGTTCTGCAGGTCGTCGTCTGTGTGGAGGTTGGAGGTAAATGAACAGACTGAGAAGGTTCAGCGTTTAGAGATTCACTTACATTAAATCTGCTGAATATTCAATTCAATCCAAGAACTTTGGTTCCCCCAAGTGGTAGAATAAAAAAACACAACAAAACTTCCACCATAAAAATGTCCTTAATATAAAATATACTGACATCAGCTCTTTAAAAACTTGATTTCACTTTTCCATTCTTTTTTTTTCACAATGATATTCTAGAAATAGGTTTAAGTCTTGTTGGTTTTTGGTAAAAGAATTTACGTTTTTGTTCTGTCATTAACTTTAAATGGATAAACACACACAATAAAGGTCTTTTAAGTAAAAAAAAAAAAAAAGGCAAACGACTTGAATATATTGATACATAATTAATATAAAGCTCATAGCATTGTAAAATATTGTAAACTGGAGCTTGGAAAATATAAATTACTTACAAAAGAAGAATTAAACCTGAGTGAAAACACTTTAAATTGTACATATAAATACAGTTTGTTTACCATCATCAAAACCACTAACCTGTTTCTGTGACATCATCAGTAGAGTTGAGATGAAGCTGTATTGTTGTATTTATTTTTAGTGGGCTATAAGTCATGATGTAATTAAAAATAAAGAGTGAGAGCAGACAGGAAGCTTCACAGACACCAGTTTGTCAGTTTCGTGGAGTTTTGGCGCCACCTCCTGGCTGCAGCTCTGAACTACAACACAACAACAGAATAAAACTCAGGGAGACCGGGGAAGGTTGTAACAGCATCACTTTCACCAATAAGGGACAACATTAGAGTTATGTGCTCAGTATCATGTAAACCCACTCCCTCCCTGATCGTGCATGTGAATTTGCATGGCTGTGTGAAGGAGTGTGTTGGTTTTACAGCCAAAAAACATTTTTTTTAGGTCTAAATCTAAACTTTTGGACCAAGCCTGTTTTGCACAACATTCAGTTTGTTTCTTGTTTCTACGTCTTTTCAGTGTGTATGCTGTGGAGTGCTTTGATTGTTTCATGCTTTGTTGTCTTGGAGAGGCCGAAGACAAAATTTCCACTATGGTGGACAAGAAAGTCTTTCTATTCTATTCTGTGTGTGAATGGAAACCTTCAGCAGGAAGTTGGAAGCAGTTCATAGTCCATGTTGACACTTAAAACAACAAAGATAAAAGGTGTAAAGGTGTTTGACAGTTAGCTATGCCAGCATTGTGGTTTGATATAAACATTGATGAAATGACTCATATTTCACATAAGAACCTGCTCTTTTATCGACAACAACAGCCCTCTAAGGGGGTTGCCATGGTGCAGTCAAATAATCATAACATATTCAGAGCTTGTATGGCCTGTGGAGGAATAAAGGATTTCTTAAAAAGGTACATACAAGGCCTCTGTATGTCATTTCCAATATATGTTGACTTACACCAAAGCTCGTTATTTTCCTGATTAAAAACAGTCGCTGGTTTGCTCTCTTAAAAACACTTTCTGAGTTCTCATTAAGCTCAAGGCGTGATCAATAATTGTGCCCAAATACTTGAATTAAGTTGCTGTGCGCATGATCTAAGCACCCTTCCTCTGAGGCCATCAGGCCCAGGAGCTTTGTTGGGTTGATTTTGGAGAGACATCTACCCACTTCCTCCTCAGTGAGCTGAATAAATTGATCACAGATGGTGCTACAGCCTGCTTTGGGGTCTCTCACATCAAACCGTCCATGAAAAGTGTTCAGATCATTGACAAATTTGCTGCAATCTGATATGTTTATACTTTGTTTTTTCTGTTCCCTGCCCATCATGGCATTTAATCCCTCCCAAGCCTGTCTTGCATTGTCTGTCATGTAAAACATTCACTGGTATTATCAGAATATGTTCTTTAAGAAAACTTTCTAATGTTAGGATCCACACCACTGTCACTGTTCTTCATTTATCTGTCAGTGATTAATTTTTTTTTGTTCATACCGAACCACAGAAAGATCCTTTAGTGTTGGAACATGAACAATAAACTTACATAGATGCATGTTTTTTTGGTTTGGTCTCGATTTTTAGTTTTTTTTAATCATAATATATAATCGCTCAGTTGATTGCTTCTTCTTCCTACTCATTTGTTATCATTTAATTGTTTCTTATTTTTTTGCCTTTGTAACAAATTTGGTGTTTGATTATTGTCTTCATGGGTGAGGTTTTCATATAAGCCCTTTCAGGTTTCATACTTCGCACATCACAATCATAATAACTGTTTATACTATTTTAAATGAGGTTTGTGCAAAATAAAAAATAAAATACAATTTCGAATTTTGAATATGTGGCTCACTGTAGCTACAGAGATGGTGGTAAATGAAATGTGAAAGGTGTTTTGTTCTCTGTGAGGAACTTCCTGGGACGTGAGAAACCACACATACTGTAGATGTGTTTCTGATTGTTGTGGGTCAGGTCACAATCTTGGTACCATCACAGCCACATGCTCTGCTGCTGCGGCCCAATGTATGAAATGTACCAAATAAACAAAAGTTGTTAGTCCAGGTTTTTATTTACGTACTTCGTTGTAAGACGTCGTCGGTTTAGACCTATTCTTAGACAAATGTTCTGAGTTTGTCTCTGCAGAGTAAAAGTCTCAAGAGTTCAGATTACAAATGTTTACATTAATTCATTTCGGACATGTTAGTTAAATCAGACTTCATCACACTTCATCTCAGTTTAAGTAGCCTAATACAGCAACATGGCCGAAAGGGAAAGCAGGAGAAGCAAAAGCTTATCTAGTCCCGCCCCGGTACCCTCAGTATACATTCTCTTCATCACAATTTTTTCTTTTGACATTCCAACATAACATGATACAACAGCAGATAGTACTACAGAGCTGCAGTCCAGTTCCAGACAGTCAAAAACAGATAACATGTGTGTCTGTACACGTGTCCATATTGGTCCATCTTAGAAGGACATTGTGTAACTTCTCCTGTTATCTATTCACGAAAATCGATTATTTGGTTCAAAAGTCTGTTTTTCATTAACCAGTAATCCCCCCCATCAACAAACTGAAGTTTTCCTTTCAGCTCTGAATTAGCCGTTCATATCATTCATATCTCCATGGAGCGGGTAAGCTCGGTGCTGCTGCCATGTGGTGTCGCCATGTTTTTACGTTCAGTGGCAGCGTGACGGTAGGAAACCACGGAAACTCAGCGGAGACACCGGAGCTGTCACCACGGTAACGCAGTGAGGAGGAATGGAGCGTTACACTGATGCTGCATTCACCTGCAGTCGGGCAGACGGCCGTCGCTAACAAACCAGATGTCATTTTAGTCACAGAAGTCCAGAGAAAGCTGGTGCTGACGGACCACTTGTTTACATAGAGGCTTGTTTAGGCCGTTACATGCAGCGGCTGTCGTCCGTCTGCCGTCTGCCCAATTTCACGAGAATGCAGCATGAAAAATACGATTGAGTTCCTTGCGATATACAACCGCAACGCTAGATGGGAGTAATTCCTACACAATGTACCTTTAAGTAAACAACAGCCTGGTCTTGTTGTCTGGCATGTCTCAGTCCTGTATTCGTGTGGCTCACCAGAACCTACGCGCCTGGTTGAGAACACTCTGTCAATCAGTGACCAGCTAGCAGCTCCATCGTGGATCAATTGATTATCCTTATTGGTGCACCCACACATACAGTATAATTCTTCAGTAGGCTCTTAGTAGTCTCTTACAATTATGTCTCAGCTTGATTTAGTACCCTCAGCTATCTTACAAATTGTTATTAGAAAACATCCAGCCTTGCGCACATACTGGCATTGATCTAGAACAGTGTTTTTTCAACATCTTTCATTGTTTGAGATCTGTTTGCATCAGATAAGATGATAAGATAAGGATCTCACTGACATTAGCATCCCCTTATCAGCCTCATCATGCCTGTCACACCTGAGACTTGGTGAAGTGAATGCACCGGACCGAGACGCACAGATTTTTCCACAGACAAAGCTTTAGAAACCGGTTTTGGTCGCAGTCACATCGTCACAGATGTTGGTGAACCTTCATCTTTTTATATGAAACTGTAAATCTGTGCAGCAGACAAACAGTGCACGCTCAGCAGAAACAGTAAAACACCCGCTGAGTTGTTAAAGTTCAATTCTTTTGCATTTGCCCCAAAGATTAAATCATTACTCTGATGTTCCCGTCGCTCAGTGTCGGGGGGGGGTTGCACCGACAGCACTGAGGTGTTTCTGTATGTGGAGGTAATGATGTTAGAGTAATTGTGGCCCGGGGGGGTGGAGTGAAGGATGAGGGGTGGGGGTGTGGGGGGGGTATTATTTGACTGACAGCTCATTTAAACAGACACGGTCAAGGAGATGAGAGGCGAGCTGCAGAAACAGGAAGTTAATGAAGCCGGAGCGCTGAGCGACAGCTACAACATCACCGACGCACTCGACTGTCTCTGTGTAATTGAAACTTTATTTGGTTAAAACGCAGCGATGCTGATTTGCCTGTTTCTAACTTCACCTGAAAACAAAAGAAGAAAAGAAGAAAAGAGGAAGTCTCTTTTAACTTTTCATATCCACCGCACCGGGGCGACCCTGTTGAACCATCTGGATATCAAGTCATCATCAAACCTTTGACCGTCAAGGGTGTGCGTTTATGCTCCTTTTGTTCGGACTGAGTGGCAAAACAGACCTCCCTCAACGTGGTGAAGGAGCAGTGGACACATAAAGGGATAGTTCAACATTTTGGCAAATTGGCCCATTGCCATAATCCCTATAGCCATAGCAGTAGGTTCGTTACCTTTAATTGTCGGTGCAAGCTATTTTTAGAGTTGTTTTAGAGGCAAATACAGAGACTGCTTGATGAAAAACTGTCCCTGAAGGCAACGTGCATCAGAGGTTTTGCATGAATTTCCCTCTAAAACAACTCTGTCTGGTAACGTTCTGTTGTTATCTCATAGCGTGGTGAATGTGCAGGTCACAACTTGTCCACCAGAGCGTTGTGGAGTTGTTGGATTGTGCATTTGATGAGTTTGATGAGGGAAACCAAGAAATCCCATGAGCCTCTGTAGCGTAGCTCTGAGCAGCTCACGGCTCTGCTCCACCGTTCTAATTGCTTGCACCGACAATTAAAGGTAACAAACCTACTGCTATGGGTTATGGCAATTTTCCAAAATGTTGAACTATCCCTTTAAACCTGACTCGCCTTTATACTGAAAAGCTCTGATGAGTCAAACTGTCGGATGTGTTAAAGGCTAATTAATCAGTCTAACCATCTTGAATGCAACTCGGTCAAAGAAAGGCGTATCCTCAAGATGTTTTGCAGTTCTGTGAGGTCATGCATTATGTACATGCTGACAAAGTTAGACATGTCAGACTTGTATGGGCTTGAAGAAAATCGCTTTTAAACTTTGGCGGCTCTGCCACTTGTCATTTTGCCACTCATTGGATGTTCTACAGCGACTTCCGAGTACCGTTACATCACGTGCATACCCTCTGAAAGTCTTTGAGTTGCTCTGCAGTGAATTGGGGGTAAAGGTCTTATCTGTCCTCTGCATTGATTCCCTTTAAAATCCTCCTTATCACCTACTGTACAGGGTTAGGGTTAGTTAGAGTGCAGCTGAACAAACACTCACTCAACGACCTCTTCAGCACTGAAACCACAAAACCAATGTGGTAGTTCTAGTTCCTTTGTTCCTCTCAACGTATGTGAGGACAGGTGTATAATAGGAAATGAGGGAGATAAGGGCGTCAGTGCAGGTTGCTTTGAATATACATATACATATACGCTGAAAAACCTGTTCACCAATCTATTTCAACTATCCATGAGTTGCAAATATAGTCCTACACCTGCCATGTTGGGGACCCACAGGTGTTTCAAACTAATTAATTAGTTCTACGCCAATCAAAAACACAATTCAAATTGAAACACTTGTGTTGGTCCCCAATTTAGGACTACATTTGAAACTCATGAATAGGGTTGGTCATATAATTATTTATTCATCAATTTATAGGTGGATTAATCGTTCATTCATAAATACTTTTTACAATTCCTGTTTTTTAAGGCTTGTTAGAATATGAAATGAAAACTTCACGTTAACAGAGTGAATCCTGACTTCACAACCATCAGACTCCTGATGAGATTATGGCCCACTCTCATTTCCCCGCCTTTAACAACAGCATTTGGTTTCAAGTGGCCTCTAAAGGGAGATACCCCCATTGCATATTATCTTAACAAGCCTGCAGCTTGTTTACAAACAGACATTAACACATTCTGAGTTGTGAACCAAAACATCAGCTATACACAAACAAAAACCAAATATGAACATCTGTCATGAACATCTATGAACATAAAATGCAACACAACCATCTAAGCAAATTGACAGTGAAGTCAAAAAGTCAAAAAATTCCTTTGACCGTACATAAAAGTCCATTGATAGTGTTTCATTTCCCAAAGGCACATATTTGCAAATCTGTGCCTCATTGGCACATGTATATTTTTGTAGCCTACAATATAACATAATCAACAAAGACAACTAAGTCCAAATCAAACAATTAATCAACTATGAAGGGACAACCTTCGAACACATGTTCACAGAACACATGCACGCACGTACTTACAGACACATATACAAAATTGTATTTATTTATTTTAATTTATTCAATATGCTGAATGAATTTGTTAATTTCAGGCATTTAGCCATGTCATCCTCCAGCGCCTTGCTTTTGTTTCTCAGAGGTTGTGTTACCAGTTGTGTGGGCTTTGATGATCTTTCTTTGTTTGATGAACCAACAAAGAAGAATTGCAGAAAACAGAAGACAACATTGGCACTTTTCATCTTGCACTACATTCTTAGTCTGCACTTGGCCTCCCTCCAATTTAAAGGGATAGTTCAACATTTTGGCAAATTGGCCAATTGCCATAATCCCTAGGAGTAGGTTTGTTTCCTTTATTTGTCGGTGCAAACTATTTTTGGAATGGTGGTTCTAAAAATCGTGCTTTGGAGTTGTTGGATTGTGTGTTTGATGAGTTTGATGAGAGAAACCAAGAAATCCCATGAGTCTCTGTGGCAGACTCATGGGAGCAGCTTGCCGCTCTGCTCCGCCGTTCTAAAAATAGAAGTATAATAGAAATAAAATAGTAACAAACCTACTGCTATGACTATAGGGATTATGGCAATGGGCCAATTTGCCAAAATGTTGGACTATCGCTTTAGGGGCTGGTTTTAAAGGTTGAAAAGCTCTTCCCCTTTGCTCTTAAAAGAATTGGGACACCCTACCCTTGCACAAGAACACGCAAAACCAAACAAGTGCTAAGGCCAAAATCTAGCACAAGTGGTTGAAATGGGAAGGCCAAACTCTCAAGATTGGAGTCGCTACAGCTGAAAATCAACCAACCAACCAGTTTCATCAGTACATGACGATGTCTTTTTGCTTTGCTGCTTACAACCCATGTTTACGGTTCATCAAACAAGACTTTGAGCCGACAACCTTGTCGACAACACAACAGTAAGACATCACAAACCTAATGTCTGACTCATCGAGGTTGAGTTCAAGTTTCAAGCTGGATTCCAGTGCTACTACACTTCGCCAACACTTCTGAGTCCAAGTGTAAGTTGTTAGTAATCAAATCAAGTGACAGGAGATATAACCAGGGGGACGGAGTTTCTACCACCGTCACTTGTACCGGGACTGAAGAATGGGTGGAGCTTTTCAGTGAAGGAGCATCCAGTGAAGGAGAAGAGAAGATCTAAAGTGTCCACATCGTAGAAAGACACCAAACCTTCCTCATAATCCACAAACACCCTGACCTTCCCAGGATGGTCGTTCACTGAGAGAGGAACAGGAGAGCCGTCGAGCGCAAAGTACCCTCTTCTGTTCCTCCGACAGACGGTCCAGAAGCCGTTCTCGGGATTTACGGTGATATCTCCCTTCCGGATGACCGACTGCTTGGCCACGCCCAGCGTCCAGCCGACGTTCCCTCTCACCTGGACATCGTAGTAAAATATTCCACAAGAGAAACTCTGCTTTCCCAGAACGTAGATTGCAGGCTCAAACCTCTTGGAGCTCTCCGGGAGCTGCTTCCACGCGTCACCGTGATGGACTTGTTTGCCGTCGTCGGACAGGACGAGAGCGGGATGCGCCGTGTCGGGATCCAGCGTCACGTCCGCCGCGTTCCGCCGGTGTTTCCTCAGCTCGGCATCCTGCAGCTTCTTCATCTCTCGGCCGACTATCTCCGTCAGACGGTTCACGGCGCCGACCATCGTCGTCCTGATGATCCCGCCGTACGACGCGGGACAAACGCTGGTCTCCGTCCATTCCTTGGAGGGTGGAGGAGGAGGATCAGTCAGGGATGATGAGAAGTTCCAGAGGAGTTGGTGGTGGTCTTCAGAGCGAGACAGTCGGTCCACCTCACCGCGCCGCCTCGTCAGCTCCGAGATCTCCCGCTCCAGCTCTTTGACCAGACCGACGGCCTGTTTCTCCTTCGCCTTCTTCTTCTCCTCCACTTTTGCGATGATCTCCGCCTTGGCTCGCTCCACAGTCTCCATCAGAACATTGAAGACCTTGACACCTTCTGCCACCTCTTGGTCTGCAGCTTCTCTGCTGAGCTTCACCGAATGTCCAACCTCCTGAATCCTCTGCTGTCTCTCCCGGATCGCCCGCCGGAGCTCTGCCTCTGTTTTCCTGAGCTCCGCCTTCTTTACTTCGTATTCCTCCTCCAGAGGAACCACCTGGTGGAACCTGTGAGTGGAGTCGGCGCAAGAGCGACAGATGGACGTCTGCTCGTTCCGGCAGTAGAGCTCCAGAGGTTTGTAATGTTCGGTGCACACGCTGCTCGCCGCCTCCTCGACAGAACCAAACAGCTGATGAACGTTCAGGCTGGACACGATCTGATAAAGCTTTAAATTAGCTGCAAAGTAGACGGTTAGAAGCGTCAGTGCGAACGCCAACAGCAGCCAGCACTGCAGCTTTGGTGCAGCTTTGGGAATGGGAAGATTGCGAGGAACTTCCCCTGGTTTGCATGTTTCCTCGCGTTGCTCGACTTTCCGTCCGGCCGACTGTCTGAACTGCAGAGCCATCTCTGATATGAACGTATTGACCCCAAGTTTATGTTTTTTATCGACGCGCTCTTTACACATGGGGCACTGTCGGTGGGAATTAAAGTTCAAGTGCTCCGTGATGCAGGATTTGCAGAAGTTGTGTCCACACTGTAACGTCACCGGATCCCTGAACACGTCCAGACAGATGCAGCACAGAAGCTTGTCTTCCGTCAGCAGGTAGCTGCTGTCCGACATGTTGATACTCTGCAAACAACCAGGATTAAAAGAAGAAAAAAAACTTCATTATGATTGGTTCATTAAACATGCGGCAGGTTTTCACAATTGATTGACATGTAGCTACATGTGATATTTGTGCAAAATGTGCAAACTAAATGTGCAGTGATTTGGGATTAATGCTTAGAAGAATAATTTTCTCATTGGAGAATTGAGCCAAAGTGTCATAATATATCAGGGACATCTGGTATGACGGAGTACTAGGGCCACATCGAGAAAACATTTTTTTCACAGACTTCAAGAATAAAGTCATAGTTTTACAAGAAAAAGTCATAATATAACAAGAATCAAGTCAGAATTTTACGAGAATAAAGTGGCAATTTTATGAGAAAAAAGCTGTGACTTTTTTTTTTACAAGAAAAAATCATAATATTATGAGGAGAAAAAAAAGTAAAAATATTTCGAGAATAAGTCATAATTTTACAAAAATGAAGTCATAATTTTACGAGAATAAAGTCATAATATTTTACCCTGTTGTTTTAGAGGAGGAAAGTTGTTAAAATGAGGACATGGAGCGTTTTGTGAAGTTGCACTTTAGTATACATTTCACAAACAAGGAGATACTTAATCTTTAGGCACATCAGCACCACATCGTCATCCGTATCAAGACTTTGAAAAGAATATGCAAGAAAATGCATCTATTTTGCAGAAATAACCAGACAGACTTGGAGGAAATTACTACTTAATTCTAATAAAATTATGACTTTTTTCTCGTTATATTATGACACTAATCTTGTAAAACTATGATTCTTTTCTCGTAAAACTATGACTTTATTATCGAAAAAAAAAAATCTCAATGTGACACTAATACTCCATCATACTCTGGTGATTCCCCACTATTTGATTATTTATTTTTGTGCAGAAAATAAAAACCGAGTGCTTCTATCCTTTACTACAGAAAGGTCATTAATCAGAAAACTCATTGTACTGACCCGTGTGTGAAGAGACTCCTCTGCTGCTGTTGCAAACCTGCTGAAATGAGTTTGTTTGACACTTGCAGGCTTTTCCTCTGTAATTGTCTCATGCAAATGGCCTGCAGGCAGCCACAGAGCAAGTTTGTTCACCTTAAAGGGATAGTTCACCCAAAATCCAAATTTCATTCATTCATTCATTATCTACTCACCCTCATGTGGACTAAGGGCTGGGAGAAGTTTCAGAGTCCTCCGTTCCTTCTCTGAGTTAAAGCGGGGCTCCGTGCAGCAGTGCATGTCCATATGACGGTTGCGAACAGAGCTCACTTTTCTTCGTCCAAAAAGACACACCAAAAAACATCCAAATACCTCCATAGTGCTCGACTGTAATGTCCCTCTTGTATTGAAGCCCCAACATGAGAAATTGTTCCGAAAAAAATTAAATAAGTATATGTTTTAAGCTTCTTTGTAGCGGAAGCTCCCAGTGTTGCTCTGCCGGAATCTCGCGCGATTTGCGGAGCCGTGAACTGAGTGTCAGTGCAAATAGCGCGAGATTTGGACGGACCAGGAAGAGCAGTGCTGGGAGCTTCCGCTACAAACAAACTTAAAACATAGACCCTTAGTCGACAGGGTGAGTAGATAATGAGTGAAATTTCAATTTTGGGTGAACTATCCCTTTAACTTTTCTCCTGCATGCAACTCCACTGGGCGTGGCCACAGGATTCCTGACATTCACATTCAGGTGGCTCCGTCTGTCCCACCCGTGAGTGAGTCTCTGCATCACCACGGTCGAGAAACAGACAAAGCGGACAAGACAAGACACACCTGAAACTGCTCTTCACACTGACATCAGACAAAGGCAGCAGCTCAGTCATCTACTGTTCTTTAACATTTACCATTCAAAATAACACATGTTATAACAATACTTCTTATCTGTCAATCTATCATCATCATGTCATGAAAAAATGTGCCAGGATTAAACTGAACACCAGATAGATACAGTCATTGTTGAGCCGTTAATCCAGTATCAGTGACAGGCGAGGCTGCTGCAACAACACAACACAGTCGGACCAGTCGGAGCTGTGGGAGTGGGAAGCAGCCTGGTGGACACCTGGTGGACAGGTGAGGAACTGCTGTGTAGGGGTCAACACAGGACACCTAATTCTGGCTAGAGCACTGGAATAAGAGAGTAACAACACGCATTGGTTCAATGGAAGCGCCTCCTGATGGAGGAATGTGGGTATTGCAAAAGCGCCCAAGAACTGACAACTCTGCATTGTTGGTGAATGAGCAAGTGTGGTGTTTTCAATAATTTAAGGACATTTATAGATCACCCACGTTAATAGCATCATTGAGGACCCTTTACAGATAAACATTAACACATAGGCAAGTAAAAAACAACAAAAACAGTTGTCTACATGAATGTTTCAATCTACATTTTGTAATAAACAAATTATAAGTATAATTTGATATGACCAAGACACCTAAAAACAAAAACACGGCAGTTTTCATCAATTTACAAGCAAGTGGGCAACACACATACATTGGAGTGAATGGGTTTTCTGGGCGCTTTTGCAATACCCATATCCTGCCACTAGGGGGGCAAAACCCTTACCACGGGAGTCAATGGTGGTGTCCTTACTCTCTTTTCCAGTGCTCTAACTCTGGCTAACTCTGGCTCAGATGCAGTTTCTTTTAAAATACTGTTGAATAGTGTTGCATGGCCCCTGTTAAATAAATAAATAAATAACACCTAAAATCACCCCAACATCGTTTACAACATAGTAATTAATGTAATGTCATGGGTGAGTTGGAAACCGGATGCCTCTGAGCAAAGTGGTTCTCAGAGGAGAAACTAGAGTTAAAACAGTTATAGATTAGAAAACATCAAAGTAACATCAACAAACAAACAAATATGAAGCTAAAGACTTTTAAACAAACATTTATCAAAGGAAAGACCGATGACTCATAAACAACCGATAGGCTATCATAGAATAAACAAACATATTTAAAACTAAGGATCCATAAAACAAACAAATATCAAACTAAGACTCATAAACAGAAAGAAACATCCCAACAAGTCTGAAACAGAAACAGAAACATGAGATTAAACTATAAAATTTTACATAAATGTAAATTCTCCAACAGCAGTCGGGTTTTTATTACTTCACCTGCCGAGCTGACCCGACTTTTATTAGAGATAGGTGTCTATATGGTACAGGCTTTTATTTAAAGGGATAGTTCAACATTTTGGCAAATTCGCCCATTGCCGTAATCCCTATAGTCATAGCAGTAGGTTCGTTACCTTTAATTGTCGGTGCAAGTTATTTTTAGAACGGTGGAGCAGAGCCACGAGCTGCTCAGAGCTACGCTACGGAGGCTCATGGGATTTCTTGGTTTCCCTCATCAAACTCATCAAATACACAATCCAACAACTCCACAACGCTCTGGTGGACAAGTTGTGACCTGCACATTCACCACACTATGAGATAATAACACAACGTTACCAGACAGAGTTGTTTTAGAGGGAAATACAGAGACTGTTGATGAAAAACTGTCCCTGAAGGCAACGCGCATCAGTGGTTTTCCATGAATTGACATCACAAAGGGCACGAAAACAGCTTTTAAAAAGAACGTTTTATAGTATTTTAGCTTTTAATTGATGTTTTACTGTTGATGGTGTTGTTCGGCACAGGTGCAGATTGTTGTGTGACGGCGAGTTGGAGCTCAGGTGGCGATCGATTGTACTTTTTCAAGGAGGAGATTGGAAAGATCCGAGTTCTGACTTGTCTCGAGCGCAGCATAACTCACCTTTTTTTTTTTTTACCACTTTAATAATCTTGATAAGATTTTATTGCTCTTCTTCCTGTGTTGTTACCTCATCAGACCTCGGTGTGTTTTAATTTAATGTTTCTGTTCTTTGCTGCGTTAAATAAATGATACGTGACTCTCTCAGACTCAGAAACCAGAGGATCCAATCAGCAGAGATCAAAAAGAGAACCCTCTCCTCCGACTCTAATGAGCAGCTTCAGCCTCGTGTTGTAATAAAAGGTTCGTGAGACACAAAATGAAACCTTCCATTCTCCTGCCGTCACACTGCAACAGGCCTGTGTGTGTGTGACAGACATTACCATATCAATGGTTTGTTCTCGAAAGCTGCCACCCACTTCTTCTCCCTTTTTCTGCTGAGACGCAACTGTGGGCGAATATGGGAGGAACACTGTAATTAACGCGCACACACGCACACACACACACACAGACAGAGACACACACACAGACACACAACAAAGGCAGGAGAAGAGTCCGATCTGAGATTATACTTGGTGTGTATCGCGACAAATGTCAACTTACGTTCAAAGTTACAAAATAGCGCGAGTTGTTGATCACATGATAAAAATGTTTGTCTACATAACGTCATCTTTGAAAAAGACGTTTAACTGAAAAGTGTATCAATCCCCTATAGACCTTTTCAGAGAGTATAAACAAAGACAGGTGTGGCTCATTAGAAAACGGGGGTACTTGTACTTGAATACTTGTGGACGTATTATTACTAATTATTGGACTTGTTTATTACTTGTTGACTTTCTTGTTCTTGTTCGAATTACAATAGGGCCTTCGCTGCAACTTTGTCGCTGGCTCGGGCCCTAATAAATGAACAAGAATAGATCATTTTCCTGGAGCATTTTTTTTTCGACGGGACAGCGGCTCATCAATACGACAGCTTCACTCAATTGAGCCAATCAGATCGTTTGTTTACCCTGCGTGGCCAGTGCGTCTGAGAGAAAGGAGACGGAGTGATGACAGCATGTCTCTCTCGTGTGTGTGTGTGCGTGTGTGCGTGCGTGGGGGGCGTTCAGATGTGGGTCTCTTGCACGCTCAAACCCATTACTTTCATATGTGCTCACAACCGAAAGCGACGCCGTAGCGGTGCGTGTTCGATGCTCATTCAGTGTGACGTGCTTGTTTATAAATAAATCTAGTTCTTTGACTTCGCACCATGGGTGACCAAGCTTTCTGCTCTGCTGCCCCCCACATCTGGAACTCCATCCCTGAACACCTACGACAGGGGTATTCAATTAAAATTCATTGAGGTCCAGTTACTAAACTTTCATCCAAGTGAAAGGTCCAAACCTTATAAAGTCCAAATGGTGTCTTACAGCCTACCCCATGTCAATTAAATAAAATCAACAAAGTGCATTTTCATATCTATTGTCAATTTCCAACACAGGAAATATTTAATATAGTGCACTTGAACAGTAAACAACTAGCTTTTTTTTTTTTTTTAACCACAAATAAAAGTAGCCCCCTGACAAATTAATTTAAAGCAGAAGTAAGCGATCCGGTCGTTTTGGCTAATGCTGCGTTCCAGGCAGGCTTTTGAAAACCGTAAATTACAGCTTCAAGTCACAACTTACGACTTTGTAGCGTTCCAGGCAACCCACTCGTGTTTTTCCGACCTGTTTTACCTGTGAAAGTCACTATAACGGCCACTCGTAACTTCTGACCCGTGAACTCGTACCAGATCAAACTGGTACCACTTCACAGGTCGGAAAAACACGAGTTACGGGTTGCCTTGAACGCACCATAACAGTCCTCGTCCCTATACGTCACCACATTCAGGCGCATCCCTTGGCTGCACACACAGCCCTGCATGCCGTTCTCTCTCCTCATTGGATAAAAACTGTAGGATACGATAAATGTTTTCTCCTGGGCTCAGAGCAGAGCAGAGTGACTGACAGACCCGTGTTTCGGTCCAAACACTCTATAGAAGTGATTGCTGTCGGAAAATATAACTATTTAAGACTTATATTAACACAAAAATATCGCTTACTTCTTCTTGAAGGCTTGTTTTTCAATTAAAGAGAACAAGACAGAATAAATAAATAAATAGATAGCATTATCTATCTATCTATCTATCTATCTATCTATCTATCTATCTATCTATCTATCTATCTATCTATCTATCTATCTATCTATCAAAATAGCATTTGTCACCATGAAAATCCAGTAAAATGTAATGTTATTGTTCTAAATGCTGGACAGAGCACAAAAGTAGGAATAGTGTGATAATTAATGTTTTAAATAACGCGTTAATTAAGATTAATTATTAACAGAAAAATTAACGTAATCGCACTTATTTTTGCACCGCGGAACGTTTCTCACTGGATGAGTTTCAGGCGTAGCGATTATACTGGAGCACAATGATTTAACAATTTAAAAAGCCGCCGATTGATCACTACCTGAGGAGTTATGTAGCCCGAACGCAGCTCAAACCGACCCGGTGCTGCAGCACGGTGACCAAGCTTTGATAAACACACCGGATCCGCGCCGGTTTACAGTATCCTCCCATATTTTAGCTGGCCGCTACCGGAGCTTCATTAAAAAGAAAAAAAAAGAGCTCTCGTCGCGGTGACAGCTGACATGTGGTCAAGACGTAGCTACAGACCTGTCACTGTCACAGGTGCATTTCATTATTATAAACTTCACCCTCAGAGCTGTCTGTCTTCAGACTGTCCTGACCTGTCCCTGAACATCACACAGGGACGACATGGAGCTGCTGTGTGATTGGTTACTGAGTTTTATTAATGTTTACATCAGGCTGAGTTCAACAAATCAGTTTATGCTACTGTGATTTGCATCCTTAGTAGGACTAGTAGTACATCCCTAGTAGTACAGTTTCTTAAAGGGATAGTTCACCCAAAATTGAAATTGCACTCATTATCTCCTCCCCCTCATGTGGACTAAGGGCTGGGAGAAGTTTCAGAGTCCTCCGTGGCTTCTCTGAGTTACAGGGGGTCTCGGCGTAGCAGTGCATGTCCATATAACAGTTGCAAATGGATACCAACTGTCTTCGTAACAAAAAGACACACCAAAAAACATCCAAATACGTCCCAGGAAGTTCCTCACAGAGAACAAAACACCTTTCACATTTCATTTACCACCGTCTCTATAGCTACAGTGGAAATAAAGAGCCACATATTCATCTGTTTTGTTATTTTAGTTTATTTTTTATTTTGCACAAACCTAATTTAAAATAGTATAAACAGTTATTATGATTGTGATGTGCGAAGTATGAAACCTGAAAGGGCTTATATGAAAACCTCACCCATGAAGACAATAATCAAACACCAAATTTGTTACAAAGGCAAAAAAAAAGAAACAATTAAATGATAACAAATGAGTAGGAAGAAGAAGCAATCAACTGAGCGATTATATATTATGATTAAAAACTAAAAATCGAGACCAAACCAAAAAAACATGCATCTATGTAAGTTTATTGTTCATGTTCCAACACTAAAGCATCTTTCTGTGGTTCAGTATGAACAAAAAGAACTCATCACTGACGGATAAATGAAGAACAGTGACAGTGGTGTGGATCCTAACATTAGAAAGTTTTCTTAAAGAACATATTCTGATAATACCAGTGAATGCTGAACATGACAGGCAATGCAAGACAGGCTTGGGAGGGATTAAATGCCATGATGGGCAGGGAACAGAAAAAAACAAAGTATAAACATATCAGATTGCAGCAAATTTGTCAATGATCTGAACACTTTTTATGGAAGGTTTGATGTGAGAGACCCCAAAGCAGGCTGTAGCACCGTCTGTGATCAATTTATTCAGCTCACTGAGGAGGAAGTGGGTAGATGTCTCTCCAAAATCAAACCCAACAAAGCTCCTGGGCCTGATGGCCTCAGGAAGGGTGCTTAAAGGGATGGTTCAACCAAAATTGAAATTTCACTCATTATCTCCTCCCCCTCATGTGGACTAAGGGCTGGGAGAAGTTTCAGAGTCCTCTGTGGCTTCTCTGAGTTACAGGGGGTCTCGGCGTAGCAGTGCATGTCCATATGACGGTTGCAAATTGATACCAACTGTCTTCGTAACAAAAAGACACACCAAAAAACATCCAAATACCTCCATGCTGCTCGTATGTAATGTCCGTCTTGTACTGAAGCCCCGAAATGTGAAATTGTCCCGAAAAAAATTAAATAAGTCTATATTTCCTGAGGAGCTTCCGCTTCCACATTACATACGAGCAGCATGTAGGTATTTGGATGTTTTTTGGTGTGTCTTTTTGTTACGAAGACAGATGGTATCCATTTGCAACCGTTATATGGACATGCACTGCTACGCCGAGACCCCCTGTAACTCAGAGAAGCCACGGAGGACTCTGAAACTTCTCCCAGCCCTTAGTCCACATGAGGGTGAGTAGATAATGAGTGAAATTTCAATTTTGGGTGAACCATCCCTTTAAGAAACTGTACTGTTAAAAAGAAGTGAGTGGATTTATTTAAGCCCTGTTATATTGTACAGGTTTTATGGATACCTTGGATTTTTCCCTGACGAGGTGGGGTGGCGAGCCGACCGTGTGAACATCTGGACTGAAGAGGATCCTCTTCTCCTTCACCTGTCGTCCTGTCGGTGTGGTAAGACTGAGAAAGACTCACAGAAATTTAAGGGACTATTTGCTAGGTTAAATGTAAGAGTTTGTAAAAACAACCCAGGACTTGTTTAAATAATCTAAAGTGGAGACAAAAACTAGATCAACCCTTAAGAGCTGTAAAGATGTTGTGCACACTAAGGCTTAGCTTTTTACTATCATAGACAGCACCACAGTGATAATTTGAATTAAACCTTCAGACTCAAAGATGACGATAACATTTCTTTTGTCTTTTAGGTTGATTTTTATTGCAGGAATTTAGCAGTGACAAAGCAGGATCAAATGAGCATAAAACAAAATCAAATCATTTAATCAATTCCTCCCTCAAGTCATCAGTCAAACCTGCCTCTGATGAACAGTTGTCAGATTTACCAGTTTTGGTGGATACAAGCAAAAACACATTTTCCAGTTACAATATAATAAGATAGCAAAAATCACATGATATTTCTTTAGCATTTTCAAATACACTTTCTGTTATTTCCATAAGACAGTAAATTTCTTCTGAAGGCCGAGCCCAGAACCCTCAACCTTCCTTACACCCCCTCCTTGAGGTTCTGGGCTGCTGCTAAATATTAACATGAGTTACAATGATAAATCACAGATGTCTACCTTCTCCTGTCTTCAGCATTACACACTCAGGTTATAATATCTTAAGATTACTAGATAATAAAAAACAAATATACTTGTTAAAGCAAAACTTTTTTTTTCTTTTTAAACAAAACACACATATGTTATAATATCTTTAAGATAGTAAAAATGTACTTCTTTAAACAAAACTTAATTCTTTTTAAGCAAAACACACTTATGTTATAATATCTTTAAGATAGTAAAAATGTACTTCTTTTTAAGCAGAACACACTTCAAAGCTATAAACTCATGAAATAGCAAAAATTACTTTTTCTTCTGAGGCTGAGGCTGGGAACCTCGACCTTCCTCGACAATGCCTTAAGCTGCGTTCACACCGGACCTTTTATTTTTGTCGCTGTTGACGAGTTTTTATGACAATGGAACGAATATTCGGTCAGGCAGAAATGAGCTGGGGCTCCGAGCGACAGTGACAGAGATGAGAAATCCCAAGTCAACGTAATTTCACTGGTCGTCAGTCGCTTGCCGCTCAACGCTGATTGGCTGCCATAAAGAGACATGGCAGTGGACATAACGTCATCAAAGTGAAAAGGCGAGTCTGTTGAATTGTGCCAAACTGACGAGTGATTGCAGCTGAGCGATAGAGCGAAAACAAAGGGGCAATGGTGTGAACGCACCTTGACTTAGATTCTTTGCATTAAGATTTAGTATCAGATAAACTGAGCACAACAACAAAGCTCATGCTGACTCAGATACAACGACAAATTATTAGAAATTAGATCAACATAACAAAGCTGAACACTTAAAATACTTCTTTAACATAGAGCTTCCTGTGTCAGTTAACATGACTAAACTTTAATTTTAAAGACAAAAAAATTCCCGACCTAGACGATCCTTTGCATGTCATTCCCCCAGTCTCTCTCCCCCGCGATCCTGTCTCTCTAAACTATCCTATCAAATAAAGGCAACAAAAAAACTGCCCAAAATGTCTTTTTTTTTTTAATGAAATCATATATTGTTAAACCTTAAAACATCACTGCACCTGTTTCATAATTTTCCCGTCTTAGAAAACAAAATAAATGAAAAGCACAACATATTAACTGTTCCACCTTCAAGAATTTCACATGAACCAACTATTTATGTTGATTTAACATTATCATTATTAATAAAGTATTCAGATTTGTGAATCCTGTAATTTGTGTGAATTTAATAAAAAAATAACCAATAACAAATGTTAAAACCAATGTCCAAAAGTTTGGAGTCTGATTCATAATTTTCAGTGGTAAGTCAGGTTGTTCATCTAAACCTCCAGACTTTTTATCGCATCTATTTTACTGTATCGTCTCCACTCACTGGGAATTTCTCCTTCACCCTGAAATTTTTTGCCATATCTAGCCTCCAGTTTATCTTTGAATCGGCACACAAACCATTTCCAGTATGCCAAGTGAGCCCCACTACTGTTAATTCTCCAGTTAGCATATTTTGGACCAGCAGTGCGATATTGTTTATAGGGAATAGATTTCTCTGCACCACCGTAAGGGTAAAAATTCCCGTCACTTGCCATATTTGTTGAGCAGAAAACAATATGAAATATCTCTGTGCCCATATAGTGCCATCCTGTAACTCCATTAGGTCTATGAAAAGGGGCACTGTGGTCAGTGTGGTCAGTGTCTGTGTGACCTTTTGTGCTGTTGGTACAAACAGCTCCACAGAATGGACACTCTACCCAGCAGCACTTGCACAGCTGCTCAATCAGGATTTCATCAGGCTTCACTCTAGATACCTTCATCTTATCCACTGAGAAATTGTTCATCTCTTTCATAATGGATTTAAGGCCTTTCCTCATCACTTCATCGAGATAGTCAAAATCTGTTATGTCTCTGAAGTTTTGAGAACATGGGACATCAAATGTCAGCTCATCTTCTATCGCACTGGAAAATTCTTCCAGCCACATGCCTGTGTCTCCTTCCCTAGTTTTGACTTTATTTTCTTTCTCAGTTTTGACTTTATTTGTTGCATTAGATAAAGCATCACTTAGAACTTTTTCCAGGCCAATCACTTCTGTATTCAGTCTTCTTTGTGTTTTGCCTCTGTGTGATATGAAGATGTATTTCTTTACCTCCTCTCTTATAAACTTTTTTACATATTCCCTTGGGCTTCGGATGTACGTCATGAAATCATCGAAGTTTTCTTTCTCTGCCAGTGACTTCAGCACAAATTGTTCCAGGTTATCTCTGTTCTCATTGAATGCTGGGAAACTGCCTTTCAGCTCTTTAACAACACCAATGGCAGTCTTGTTACAGACAGCCTCAATGGCAGAATCCTTCAGTTTGCCACAGATCAGTTCTGCGAGTATGATAGAAGAAGAGCTTCCTTTACAGTAGTTTCTGAAAACGTTGTAAAATTGATCTCTTTTGTTTTCTAAATGAGCATGTGCATCATTCTTCTTCTTGAATTTGTTGTGAGAATCTGAAAGCCAAAGTTCTGCTCTGTCAAACACATACAGTGAGAGATCAACTGTAAACTCCTTCTTCAGAGCATATTTACATTTCGATTGAAATTCTCTCACTTCGTCTATGACACTTTTGGCCACTTCTCGCAAGTAAATTGAACTGTAGCCACTTATAGCTACAGGTTTCTTCTGGATTGTCTCAAGTGACTGTTTTTCAATTGTATCAACCAGGGATATGATCTGCTTTTGATCTTCAGGCTTTAAAGGGCCATTGGATGACCAAAATTTAACCATCTGACCAGCTTGCTGACGCATGGTGAGAGTCACATAATCACAGTAATCAATAGCCTTTGCTATTTCTTTGTAAATGCAACTCTTACTGCGTTTATCGATTAGAGCCCGTTCAAAACCAAGCTCATGAAGTATTTTTGTCTGATCTTCCGCTAAGTCGATGTCTTCAATAGGTTTTATACCTTTAGTTAGTTCTGTCACCCAGTCACTCCAAAAAGACTCAAACTGCTTTTTAAGTTCCCTTTCATCTTTTGCCTTGTCTTTTAACTCCTCAGCGAGCTCTTTGCTCTTCTGTAGCAGCTTCTTCTCAAACTCTGGATTCTGATCATCAAGATTTTTACAAGCCTTCTTCTGCTGGATAACTTCATCCAGTTTTCTTTTAGTCACATTCAACAATTCTTCATGAAACTCATTGAGCTTGATTTCAAATTGGCCTCGCCACTGAACCAACATTTCTTTGTCTCTGTCATCATCAAAGTACTTTTTCATGTTTTTTGTGGTCTCTTCATATGCTGTGTTCATTTCTTTAGAAAGGTCACTGACCTCAACCTTGTCAAGTTTTCCATTTTCAATTCTGTTATACAGCTTTTCTTCAATTTCTAACATGTTGCTCCTCAGGTGCCAGGTCCAGTTCCCATACTGAACCTCAAGTTTTCTGTACACTGCAATTTCATGAGTGTTTTTGAAACTGAAGACAAAGTTTTCATCCAGTAGGGCTTCCCACAGGTCCTGGACTTTGCTTTTGAACGCTGACAGAGTAATTCCATCAGACTCTGAAGCTTCAGAGAGGATGAAGTTCTTCAGGTCTTGGATGCTCTCACTATAACCAGGATTTGGAGGAGCCATAGGTGGACTTCCCTCCCACAGCTGGGCAAAGTATTTCACATCTTTTTGCACATCAAATGCAACGACATCACTGAAACACTTGGCATCACAAACCTCCTCTTTGGCAGCGAGTTGGGCCATCTGGTCCAGTTTCTCTTGCAGGCGTCTCTTTCCATCCATGTTCATCTCTGCAGCTGAAATATCTGTAACATTCTGGTGAACAAACACACAACTTGGAGAAAGTTTAACTTTCTTCATCCTCATGAAAGCCTGAACAACAATCTGCAGAATATCTTGCATGTCAGATGGATTCTCTCCAAAGATGTTGATCAGTGTCATGTTTCCCAGACCAACAACAAATGTTGCCAGTTCGTTGTCGTGGTTTAGAGTTGTGTTACCAGCTAATTCAAGAGCACGCAGTCCTTCAGTGTCCACCACCAGAACATAGTCAAACTTCAACTCTGTCTTCATCTCCTCTGACACTTTGACCAGCTGCATGAAGGCCCCCTTGGTACATCTGCCAGCACTCACTGCAAACTGTAACCCAAACATGGCATTCAGCATAGTTGATTTTCCACTGCTTTGTATGCCCAAAACTGACAACACAAAAACTCTCTGGTCGCCCAGTTTGCTGATGACTTCATCTAGAAGACTAGAGATCCATGTTAGAGGCACATGACCTGCATCACCATCCATCAGCTCCATGGGGTGTCCTGATATCATCAGCTCTGCAGCCAGCTCAGGGTATTTAGACCAGTCAGTCTGTTCACTCTGTCTTTCTTTCCGCAGAGATTTATGGGCTTCATAGATCTGTCCCATTTCTCTGAAGATGTGCTCCAAGCCAAAAGTTACTGACTGCAACTTTGTTGATATTTCTTCAAGCTCAGTTTGTTTATTTTTTAACTCTTTCTCATGGTTTTCCTTGGGAGATTTCTGCATCTGATCTTCCTTCGGAGAGTTCTGCATCTGATCACAGCTATCAGATTTGCCATGTTTCTTCTTCATAGCCAAGACCTCAGACCACGTCTCATCATATTTTTGGAGAATTGACGTGAGATCGTCTGTGGAGAGGGCATCTATTAAGATCTGAAGCCATTTCAGGAAATAATCTTTGTCTGTTGATTTCAAAGTTGAGAGACTTCTAATAAACAACTTCACCAGTTCACTGCAGGAAGCTTCACATTGTTGTTGTCGTATTTCATTCAGTTTGTCTTCCTTTTGACTTCGATCCTTTTCTTTGTTTCCTGTGAGGTGATACATTTCCTTGTTTGTTTTGCACCAGTCATGCCACAGTTGGCCATGACAAGAGAGGAATTTATCTTTAATATCTGAAACACCCATCCCCTCAAGTAAATTCACTATTTCCATAGCAGCAGATTTCCCTGTTTGACAGGCTCTGTCAGCTTCATCCACTCTGATTCCTCTGGCCATGGTGTCGGCTTCATCGGCTCTGATTCCTTTGGCCATGTTGGCCATGGTTTCAAGCTGGAAGGATGTACGTGGTCCAGACAAGATCCCTCTAATGATCCTTTTTACTTCTTCAGAAACATCAGGTAGGCTTCTGTCTTTTAGACCCATTTTGAATTTTCTCTTTCTTATCTCAACAGCATCACAACTGTCATCAACAGTGAGACAAATGAGAGGCTTTGGAGACTTTAAAAGAGCTGTGATTACAGCAGTACATTCATCACCTTTTTCCAGCTTTGGCACAAGAACAACATTGACTGAAGATTTTTCAGTCAGTATGTCACGTTGTTTTTCCATTGACAAAGCATCACCATGAAGATTACAGAAGGCAGTGCAGTCAGTGAAGGCATCATCAGGTTTCCCAGCAGGACAGTACCAGGCAATCTCTGCCACACCATCCATCAGATGGCGAGACTTGGTGCTACCTGGACAGTCTCTGTGGAAGAAGGTGTTGTGACGGTCGTTGATCAAAGTGTTGATCAGCTGAGATTTAGACACTGACAGTGAACCCAGGCGGAAAAACAACAACATGGGTGTCTCAGCTTCACAGATGGGTAAACTCTTCATGGTGATGACAGTTGAATTATCTTTGATTTCAGTTTTCTTCCATGTTTTTCTTATTTGTCTGAATGTCCACAGAGGACACTCAACATCCCTTGTGACTGGGTCAGGGACAAGCAAAGGTAAGGCGTACTGACACTGTGAGAGCTTTGTCACCATGTTCTGCTTCAGGAAGCTGTCTGAGCAGTGAAACATCGCCATTTGAACATCCATTGGATGAACAGGACTGTCCTTTGTTTGATCATGGGCAACAGTGGTGCTGTAAAAATCATCTAAACCACTGTCATCTGTGCCAACAGTTTCAGACACTTCAGATTCTGGAGAAATCACTTCAGCACTGTTTTGTCTTTCAGAAACATATCTGGCTCTGTAGTCTAACATCATCAACCTCTGAAGAAATGTTTGACCAAGATCTTCCTCAGATATTTTGTTGTCCCGTTCCACTGGTCGACCTATTTGAAGAAAATCTGCAGGTGACATCTTCTGTTGATATTTGTCTGGAGGATGAAGTCTCTGAAGCAGAGTTTCAGTTTCTCTTTGATGTTGATTCTTCATTTTCAGAGCTGAAGAAGTTTTCACTGACAGCTGTAAATAATTAAGAAAATACATACATATATGAATCATGTGACATCCTTTTTTTAAACTTGTTTCCATTCATATCCATATTTATGGAACCAACAGTAGGCTACAGTCACCAGATGGTTAGAAAAATGCGGCCTTTACCTCTCTTTTTTCAGTGGTCATGTTAAAACCTTATTTATTTTCAGTTTGACTGTCTGTTTATTGTACATTTAAATTGTTCTTAGTCGCTTTGACGCAGTTCACACTAGTGCTGCACGAGTAATCGAATCGCAATTGTGCTCGCTGTGCGATTACATAATTAACACAATTGCCGATTTGGTGTTTGGTTTTCTTTTACTGTAACTGTCTTTTTATGGTAACAGCCACACTCATTTGCCGTCTCCTCTCTTCTCATGTGTGTGTGTGCGTGTGTGTGCGTGTGTGTGTGTGTTTGTGTGTGTGTGTGTTACCAGTGTGAGAGGCACCTGTGTGCTGTGTGAGGTGTGAGAGGAGCGATGGGGGAAGAATGCATTGTAATAAATGATGAGGCTATGAAACTGCAAAAAAAGTTTTATTTAATACAACAATACTGTAAGGAAACACTTATTACTTGAGAAATACACTCCTAAAATATGGTTATTTCCTGTGTTGTGCTTGTTAATCAAGCAAATAGACTCGTTACAGCATTAATTTACAATATCGTAATCACATATCGCAATATTTTCCACCATAATCGCAATCACACATTTTTATCAAATCGTGCAGCACTAGTTCACACACCAGAAATGTCATTCTCATAACTCTAAATACAATCTTCAAAACATCTAATGCATTTCTCATGGACCTAAATCAGCTGTGCAAAAGCATCTAACAACGATGACCTTGACCGAAACCTGTCAAGTCAGATGATCCAGCATTTTTTATTTAGGCCTATTTATTTTTTTAATGATGAAGATTCAACCTTTTTACTAGCCTAGAAATCTATCTGCACCCCAGCAGCAGCAAATCTATTTGCTCCGTAGGTGGGTCTAGAAACGAGCCATAGGAACTTTTTGAGTCTCGAACACCGTTTGTGTTCACCAATCACAGCGCTCTATCTGTTTAGAGAGTCGTTGGGCGGGCTTAACGCCATGACGACATACATTTTAATTGGCTTGTCAGGCTAACGTCATCCTGCTCTTTGCTGCTGATTGGTCGTAGCGCTACCCTATTGGTGCAGAGGCAGTTTGAAAGACAGCCTTCATCCCGCCCCCTGGATTGAGCCGAGGTCTACCGGTCGTTTCCAGACTAGACATTTTAGTGATATAGTCTGGCTTGTCAGGCCACCTTTTTACTGCATTTTAATATAATGGTAAAATCCAAATTTACCACACTTTTGGAAACATAACAATATTCTATTTCAGCAATACAAGTTAATCTTCCAGCAGTTCTACTCTACTGTCACTTGACACAATAGAAATGTTTGTGTCAGAGTGGAACTTCAGATTTAGAACAAGATTCATAAAAACTCACAACAATGACTTTTATTTGAAGACTCCCAGATAAAGCTGTGTTTTATTACCTAACTAGTTCTGTTAGTGGGCAACAAAACTCAGACTCTTCATTTATTGTGTATGATGATGACATTGAGGTCCCTCCATTATGGTTAGTCTTAGAGGCTAATTCTGTTCACCCCACTGAAACCCTTTTTGTGCTCATCTCTTCACTCTTTTACTTCTAGCTATAATAAAAAAAAAATGTGACAGTGGCCTCCTTCCTGAAAGGCTGAATATGGAGAATGCTTATTAAAAGCTATTACATTATATATTAAAAGATATTTTTTCAAAAATAATACATCCACGGGTGTAATTAATATCAAATTGTGGGGAATGCTTTAGAAAATTCTGAGGAAGGGATCACAGGACTGGATCAGGAGGTGGAGGAGGTGAGTGAGGTTTGTTTTTTGTATGAGAGTAAGGTTTAACCAACAGAGAGTGAACATGAGTAAGCTACTGAAATGTGTGGTAATGATTTAAGTCTGTACAAATACAGTGAGAAATGCTGATGTGTGTGGGGGAAAGTCAGAATACTCTTTTTTTTCAACTGCTTCGGCTCATTCTTCAAAAGAGTCCCTATTGTCTCAACAAAATGTCCACAATGCTGAAAAACAATCTCCCTAAGAGGACAAATAAAGTTCTTCTACTTCTTAAAAAAAGAAACAACACTGTCTGAACTATAAGCTAAAGTTTCTGTTCGGAGACTCTGAAAAATGCTGTTGTCTGTGGCAAAGAAAATGAGAAAACGGCTTTTTAAATGATGTTTTGATGTGAGAACTGTATCACAGCGACTGAGAGTAACTAACTCTATGAATTTTAAAACTCTCACCTTTCACTTTGGTTGCAGATCTAGTAAAGACTTGATTCCAGACTCTTCTACTACTGTGCTGTCATCGTTCTCCCCTGGGTTTTCAGCATCGTCACCATGGTCACCCACTAAGAAAAGAAAATGTTTTACTTAGTTAATTAGTTCAGAAGAGTTGAGAATAATAAGTGAAAAAAAAACGCTCAAAGGTATATTCCTCCAGTTAACAACTTTTTTTTTAATGCAAGAAGAAAGTTAATTCTTCTGTAGAGATGTTCTCAACTTGAAAATCAAACATTAGATCTTCTGTAACAGATGGCATGAGTTGTATGTAACATGCAGTGTAGGGCAAATTACTGAAAATTAATAATTGCTCAGTTACTTCTTTCAAGAAGGAAATTAATTAACTCTCAACAAATTACTCTTTTAAAAAAGTAACTATTTCTTTGGAAAGTAGGTGTTACTCACTTTGCAGAAACTGCAGTAAGTATTGGAATTACATAGTGATACATTACTCCCAACATTGTGTTGGTGGGAAAATGTTGTATGACAGTTATTAGAGTGGATACAGAAAGTATTCAGACTCCCTTCAATTTGTCACCACTTGTTATGTTGCAGCCTCATGTTAAAATAAATAAAATACTTATTTTTTTCATCATCAATCTACACTCACCACACTATAATCACAGCACAAACCCAGAATTTTAGAAATGTTGAAAATTGAAATATCACGTGAACATAAGTATTCAGATCCTTTGCTGTGACACTCGTGTACGTAGGTCATTGAGGTGCTGTCCATTTATTTTATTTATCTATGAGATGGTTCTACACCTTCATTTGAGTGCAGCTGTGTTGATTAAATAGTTTGGACGTGATTTGGACCTTACAGCTCATTTGCATATCAGAGAAAAATGAGATCCATGAGGTCGAAGGAACTGGCCCAAGAGCTCAGAGACACAATTGTACCAAAACACAGATCTGGACAAGGCTACAAAAAAAGAAGAAAAAAATCTGCACTTGGCCTCCATCATTCTTACATGGAGGAAGTTTGGGTCAACCAGGACTCTTCGTACAGCTGCAGCCGTCCAGCCAAATTGAACAGGTGGGGGAGAAGAGCCTTGGTCAGAACCAAGAACCCAAAGATCACTGAGGCTCAGCTCCAGAGATCCTGTGTGGAGATGGGAGAAAGTTACAGAAGGTCAACCACTGATGCAGCTCTCCACCAATCTGGCCAATACGGCTGAGGGGCCTGATAAAAGCTGCAGCAATGTATAGTAAATATTTGACGCATCAACATTTTTCTCAGGAAATGTATTTCTAATAGAGCCACTGACATGAAAGTTTCACTAGATGTCGGCAACAACCCAAAGCAATCCAAACATTTATGTCCATAAATTAAGTTATGTGTGATAATGTGAAATGACACAGGGAGTAAGTATTGAACGTGAAGAAAAGGAGGTGAAAAAAGGAATGGTAAGGCAAGAAACCAGCTGAAACCTGGCAGTAGGCTACTGAAAAAGTAAGCCTGTCCCCTATCAGTGCAATGTAACATCAGACATTCAGACATATCTCTCTGATTTACTTGGTGGTTCCCAGTTGATCATGTGCCCTGGCTACTTGGCCAAGGGGATGTCCCTTTGGGTGACTGGCAAGCGTGCATGACTTTTACCCGGGGGGTGTGGGTTCAATCCCCCCCCGGGCCCTCTTCACCTTGCCACAATAAGCAAATTGATTTTTTCAGCGCAGGGAGCAAGAACTAAAAAGGCAAAAAACAGCGCAGACAGCGCTGTGCTTTATTCATCATGTGTTCACACCGGCGTGTGTGTGTGTGTTGTATCAACACAGTATCAAATGCTTTTGTCTTCCTTCTAAACTTTGTACCTAACTCCACTAGTTGTCAATGATATCACAAGAAAACTACATAAAATTAAAGGAGGTGCAGGGCGCTAGGGCACCGCCCCACCAGTATCCTGAATAAGACTTTTAAAAAAGTGAGTAAAATGTGTCACCTGCAATAAAAATATAATTAAACATGTTATATGTTGTTCATGTGTTTCTTCCTTGGGGCGCAGAAATCTTTGTCCATAGACTCTCATTATTCAATAGAGATAGGAGCTCCAAGCTCAGTGAGCTCATTGATGTTGTTCTAAGCTCCGAGTTCCAACTTCCATTGTAAATGAAACACACCACATACTGCGATCAAAGACGGATAGTAGGAGACCTGTGTCTGTTTTGCTAAGTCTTGCTGTGTTTCTGTTGTATATCCACTACCTCTCTGTCTGTTTGATGGCTGGTGATAGTGGGTTCTTGTATTGTAAAATATAAAACACAATACATATTTAAACAACAAAAGATGTGTCTGCTATACAATTATACATGGACTGACAGAAAATATAAAGGGGTTGCGTTCACTCACCTTCTCTCAGGTCTCGCCTGTGTAACGGTTTAGCAGTTGATTTCAGTATCCCCGCTGCTTTGTCAGAGACTCTGCCTGGACTTGATCAATATATAGAGACCGAAAGCTGTTAGACCTGCCCCTCACAAACTCCTCCCACAATATGAATTGTATAATGAGATAAGCTGCATCAGTAAAACTAAAAGGAGAAGAGCTGCATTTCCCCAGAATCTTTGACTTTGGGGAAAATGATGAGGGGCTGGACAGGGCCGGGTGGCAGGGTCTGGAGACAGGTTTGAACAAACAAAAGCCCATCTCAATTAGAATGTAACGTGTTTGATCAGTTTCTTAGTTGCTTCGTGCTGGGGACCTCAAAGAGCCTGAAAATTAAAAACTGATCCAATTCAACCAGGTGTTGAAGCCGGGGAGCATACGTCAGGCCGATCGCCCAAAAATCTGACTACCCATTAATCCGAGTTATTCTAGAGGGTTATGGTTAGGTTTAGGGTTAGATTGTTGATAATGTGTGATCGTATTGCTGTTTGATGTATTTTTATGATTACTGTATTTGTTATGTGATTGTTGTTTTGATTTGATGTGCTCTCGACGTCATTGGAAATGAGGGTTTACCCTCATTGGCTTTCGAGATCTAAATAAAGGTTAAAGAAAAAAGAAAGATTAAGGATTGGGCTTACTTAAATCAAAAAATGGGAAGTCGGGCCAATGGACGCAAAAATTAAGAAATGTATGGTCGGAGAAATATAAAAGTCTGAGAGATTAGGAGTTGGACAAACACCATGTGTCCATTGAGGCCTGGACTTGATGTGGCCTAACTCACTAGCATTAATTCTCAGCCCAAACCCGGCCAAAAAAAATAAAAAATGGAACCAACCCGATCTAGTTTTTGTACTTGTATATATTTTCGGCCTGAACATGGCCCAAACCAGCCTGGTTGGTTGGGCTGGCCCGGCCCGTTGAGAAAGAGCTTGAACACACATTTATGTGAAAAAAAGTTAATTGGTGCTGATTAAACTTGTAAATGAATGCATGCTCCGGATCTGGCTCTTTCCTTCTATACTTACTCGTTATAGAGGGATTTGATACTATTGTATTTTCCCATCTTTACTGAGCAAAAAAATTATGCAAAATGAATTAAAAGCATGATCCATGTAGATGACTGTCAAAAAAACCAAAACTATAACTACACAAAAAAACACCCCCAACTCTAATTCTAACCAACTGTGCTAATCCTCCTGATATTACATTAACTTGTTGTTGTTTTTTCGTACAAATCTTTTCTTTGCATTTTTTTCCAATTGCAGAAACACTAAAATTAAAAGTAGCCTATTACACAATAATTAAAACCTTACACTCAAGTAGAAAACATCGGCCATCAAGTTTCAGAATCATCAACCTTAGTAATTTTACACCTAGGTAACAGTTTGAAGGTCATTCCATAAAGGACACTTTTACTGTTATTGTTTTATAGCCCAGTTTCTGCCCCCACCCTACCAGTCTCCATTATCCTTTTCCCATAAGTCACATGGTTTCAGCGAAATTCAACTACTTTCAGTTTTACTGATGATAAAGGAGATTTGTTTAGCAAACCATAAATTTATATATGAAACTTTTTTTTTTTTTCAAAAGATTTGATCACAATTCTTCTTCTTTGTCACTAAAATAGGTGGAAACATCATGTTATTGGAGTGGAGTTGTGGGGTGTCCAACAAAAAGTTATGGTTTTCATCAGTCCAACTCCATGAACAGTACTTCAACTGTTTTTTTTTTGTGTTTTTTCTTGGGGGGGGGGGGGCATAGTATAGTTGAAAGAGACAGGAAACAGAGAGGCAGAGAGAGGGGAATGATACACAGTAAATGGCGCCTGACGCAGGATTTAAACCGGGGCCAACTGCAGCAATACATGGGACGCCTGCTCTACCGACTATGCCACGCGACGCCCCAATTTACAGTACAACATAAGAGTTTTTATGAGTTCCATCTGCTTCAATGAGGTTAATGGACCATTGCTCCGTGTGCTGCTCTCCAGTAGAGGCTTCTCTCCTGGTGGGTGCTCTGGAGGTCGACTGGAGGGCAAAGGTGGTGCCCATGTGTGAGCGTGTTGGTATTTCACTTGTCTGGCTTCAGATTGACTTGCAGTGTGCTGTGAGCTTGAGGCCTTCAGGAGTCAAGTTAGACTCAAGCTAATTGCCTACAACAACATGTTTGTAAGATGTTATATCTTATCTAAATTTGTTTGATTTAAGTGTGACAGTTGAGGTTCCTGTCACTATGACCCCAATTGATCATGCGCCCTCCAATAGTATGTCTCTGCAGACCCGGAGACCGCAGATTCAGACCCTCACGTTTGGACCCGCACGTTCAGACCCCTTGTAGAGACCCCTACTGGTTGACTGTAAAACTGCAACTCCACAGTCTGGACCGTTCAGACCCCTTCTTATGGATTTTCAACAGGTCAAAGTCGAAATAAAACACCAAGAATCTAATTGTTTGTGAAGTTTGGATTACTTTTAAACTTTTTAAAAAGATTTTGGACTAAATAAATAAATAAAACACCAAGATCTAATTGTTTGTGAAGCTTGGATTACTTTTAAACTTTTTAAAAATCTTTTGGACTAAATAAATAAAATCCAAATAAAACACCAAGATCTAATTTGTGAAGCTTGGAAACTTTTAAAAAAATCTTTTGGACTAAATAAATAATTAACCTCCAATGAAATGACATGCTTTTAAATGTTCTATTGCATGGGGTTATAATGACAAAACAGTCTTAAAATAGCCTACAATGAATTGAATGGAATGAAATGGTTTCAAATGTTTTATTGCACAGGCTTTCATAAACAGTCTTTATATCATGGCAGTGCTCCTTCTTTCCTCATCTGCCTTTCCAGCCTCCTGCAGAACTCGTCCACTTCACTGAAAACAGACAAAATCATAAATAGTAGCCTACTGGAATAGAAGAACCATCAATTTACATTGTTGACTGATGCCTGCAGTGCGCAGGGGTGGATTGGCCATAGGGAGTACCGGGAGTTTTCCCGGTGGGCCGGTCACTAATGGGCCGATAGGCGGCCGTTTTTTATTTATTTATTAAACTTTTTTTTTCACCATGCCTCGCCTATTAGGAGAGAGACATGCATCGGCTCAGCCCACAGTGCTCAGCTGCAGACACAGCAGAGAGAGGTGACGATTGGCCCAGTGACTTGTCTACCTGGCCCAATGGCCCTATGAGAGGCTACAGAGGCCCAGGAGTCCCACCCACGCATGTTCTAGACCCCCCCTCGTCCAATCACTTTTAATGATGAGGAGTCATGATGAGAGAGAGAGCGAGAGAGAGAAAAAACAACACACCAGTGCACGAAAACGGAAAAGAAAAGTAAAAAAAAACGCAAAGGCAGCGCGGAAAAATGGAGGAAAGTAACAGAAAAAGAAAAGCTCTAGCAGCAAAGACTGCTGAAAGTACAACAATTAAGCAGGTGTTTGCTGCAGGGGCCGCCTGGCCTGGCCGGGGCTAGAAGCACCGATGCTGCAGCTTCAGCAGCAGGTCCTTCACGTGAGTCTGAAGGGAGTGAGGCTCCCATTACCAGTGCCCTTAAAGTGCAGGAGGAGGCTGAAAAAATAAGTGTTGAGGAAGACTCTCCACCATGTGAAGGAGGTACAGTAGTGATACCGTGTTAAGCAGGTAGAATGGTGTGGATAAACATTCATTAAAATACTGTAAATGGTCCAGAACGGTTGCTATGAACTTTACTTGACATAATAAATAGCTATAGCTAATAACTCTGATGGTGTGGTGTGTTACAGCTAAAGTATTGGAAAACAATAACTATATTCATATACTATCCTGATTAATTGATTAGTTGCTTTTATTAAAGTGACCTCACTCAAATTTGGTCATGAAGGACATTGATCTAACAACTTAACAAATATGTAGGCTATGCTTTCCATATTTTTTCAGTCAGTGTTTATGGTTTATTGTCCTTTCAACAGTTTAACATTACACAGTTCAAATTAATAAAACACAGATTATACTGTTACAGTAAAACATCATTCTGCATATTACTCATGATGCAGTACACAAATTACAAGCATGTCTTGTCATGCTTCATTGTCGTCTATACATTATGTTGAGCTGTACTGTCTTTCTAAGATAAAATTAGTGTTTGTCCATTTTTCAGATCATTGTACTATTGTTTTCCATACTTTAGCCAACTAGCCAAAGTTCTGATTGCATGCAGACTCATTTATGTGCATGTAATCTTGTCCAAATTTAACTTATTCCACACTATTCCTCTACTTTGTTGTATATTGTATATCGTTTAGTAGTGGTGTTATTAAGAGCTTTGTGTGTTTGTATGCACATCAACGGTGCTAGTTGGCAAAATATCCGCGCGCAGATAGTGGGCCGGTCTGAACCAAAAAGTCCAGGGCCAATTCTTTGTCCCAGTCCACCCCTGGCAGTGCGTATACTTTCCTAAGAAAGAAAAAAAAATCCCACAGTCATTCCCACACACAAGCCCTAAAATGAATAAAAATAAAAGTGGACATTACAGGCAATAGTCCTTTCCCCCCCCACACGAATCATGTATTTATACTTACAGGAATATCATGTCCTGTCCTCTCTGTCCAGAGACCAGGATCAACTTGCTGAGCAATTTGTCTAGAGAAAAAAATACAAACGTCAATAAAAACAACATGTTGTAGCATAAAGTTGCACTTACAGTAGGCTACGTGAGTCTACAGTGGCAGTGCCAACGACCTACACATAGGCTACTTAGTTTTATTTTTGTTTAATTTAATGCACACGGTATTAACAGTTTCAGTTTCATTAAAAACAAAATGCCAAGAGAACTTCTAGCAGAAAAATGCTAAGCTTGGTTAGCATTTGACGTGCATAAAGGCGAATTGTAAACGTATTATAAGTCAAACGTTCGTTACGCTGCAGATGCATTTTCAACAAAAACTTTTATGACATGAAACGAACAATGTGATTAACGTTCAATACCTTTTTTTCCGTGGTCTGCACGTCCATGTTCCGAGCAGGTAACATTAGCATAACACAAACCAGGGGGCACTGTAGCAGAAAACCAAGGGGTCTGAATGTGCGGGTCCAAACGTGCGGGTCTGAATCTGCGGTCTCCGGGTCTGCAGACACATGCTCCTCTACTTGGCCAAGGGGATGTCCCTTTGGCCAAGTGGCAAGCGCGCGTGACTCTTACCCGGGAAGTGTGGGTTCAATCCCCGCCCGGGCCCTCTGCCACATTCTGCCACATTCTGGCATTGTCGGCAGAATGTAGCACTAGGGGTGGGTCCATGGATTCCTAATGTGTGGCAGCCTGTGCGGAAGCACGAGGACGTACTTGCGAAAAGAGGGGGAGAGATGTGACAGTTGAGGTTTCTGTCACTATGCCCCAATTGATCATGCGCCCTGGCTACTTGTCCCTTTGGCCAAGTGGCAAGCGCGCATGACTCTTACCCGGGAGGTGTGGGTTCAATCATTTACATTTTATTCCTAGTGAAGAAATGTTCATTAGCATGCACTGTCCGTCCCAAATAAACTAATAATAATAATAATCCCCGCCCGGGCCCTCTTTACCTTGCCACATTTTGAAAAAAAAAAAAAGTTTCATGTATAAATTTATGGTTTGCTAAACAAATCTACTTTATTAAAGATCCATTTGTTTTCTGACTGGGTTCAAGTTGGAGGAAGGCGCAGCTGAAAGCAGGTACAAGCACTATTTCTTCACCTACATATGTCATCCATTATCTTATAACCTGATTTATTTGCAGTAATCCTTTTTTGAGCAAGTTGCATCACAGTTTTCTCCAATGAAAATTCTTCTCTAAACCTAAACCTCACTACTTTCTATATTGTTTGATCAACAGGAACAACATCGCATTTGTTTAGAGAGAGCAAGATAAAATATAGAATGTGAATTGTATAATGAGATTTGCTGCATCAGTAAAACTGAAAGTAGTTGAATTTTGCTGAAACCATGTGACTTATGGGAAAAGGATAATGGAGACTGGTAGGGTGGGGGCAGAAACTGGGCTATAAAACAATAACAGTAAAAGTGTCCTTTATGGAATGACCTTCAAACTGTTACCTAGGTGTAAAATTACTAAGGTTGATGATTCTGAAACTTGATGGCCGATGTTTTCTACTTGAGTGTAAGGTTTTAATTATTGTGTAATAGGCTACTTTTAATTTTAGTGTTTATGCACTTGGAAAAAAATGCAAAGAAAAGATTTGTACGAAAAAACAACAACAAGTTAATGTAATATCAGGAGGATTAGCACAGTTGGTTAGAATTAGAGTTGGGGGTGTTTTTTTGTGTAGTTATAGTTTTAGTTTTTTAGACAGTCATCTACAT
Source organism: Trachurus japonicus (assembly GCF_045865225.1). Taxonomy (NCBI): domain Eukaryota; kingdom Metazoa; phylum Chordata; class Actinopteri; order Carangiformes; family Carangidae; genus Trachurus; species Trachurus japonicus. Next base: position 3,125,304 of record NC_140929.1, read on the forward strand.
GGATCATGCTTTTAATTCATTTTGCATATTTTTTTTGCTCAGTAAAGATGGGAAAATACAATAGTATCAAATCCCTCTATAACGAGTAAGTATAGAAGGAAAGAGCCAGATCCGGAGCATGCGTTCATTTACAAATTGAATCAGCAGCAATTTTTTTTTCACATAAATGTGTGTTCAAGCTCGTTCTCAACGGGCCGGGCCAGCCCAACCAACCAGGCTGGTTTGGGCCATGTTCAGGCCGAAAATATATACAAGTATATGTAGGGTAGTTGCCTTTTTGCGACCATAGATGGCGCTATTATGTTGTTTTTGGCCCTCAGCGGTTTAGCAATTATGGCCTTTTGGCCTTACAGGCCACCGTTTTTGCAGGGATTCGCCCGCACAAGAGCGGAGCAGAGCAGAGCTTTGTTTTGGTACGTGATATGAGACGCTACCGGCGCGATGACGTGGCGTCACGTAACGTTCAGTGTCATCACGTAAATTAGCGGGTTGACGCGGGTCTGGCGTTCCCACTGCAAGCCGAGCAGAGCCGAGCCGATTAAAGGCGATTTTAACCCGCGTCGCTTGCCGAGTCGTTTGACCCGCGTCAACGCGGGTCGACGCGGCTCATTGCGCCTTTCCCACTGCCACCAAAAGCCAATTGTTAGCGGGTTTAAACGGGTTTTTTGGCCAGTGGGAAAGGGGTATCTGATACGAACTCTCGTGTCGGAACGCTCGTGTTTGGGGCGGAGTCCCTTATGGCGGCCCGTTGTGTTACATAGGCAGGTATATGTGTGTGGGTGTGTGTGTGTGTGTGTGGGTGGGCGGCTGCGCACGTGTGTGTGTGAGTTAGTAGAGAGGAAAAAGGAGAGAGAGAAGAGGGAGAACGGCGGCTAAAAGGGGCGATCGGTTATATTAGTCAGGGCTGAACCCAATCGGTATCCAACTACCACAGTGAGAATGAAAGAGCTGACGCTCTGATATCTTCACTGGTCTTCTGACGCGGATACGGAGAATTGCGTTCAGCACGTGACTAAGACGTAGTTAATATAACTAGTAAACATACATCGGCCACTCTAGTTAATACAACTAGTAAACATACAGCAAAATCACAATCAGCATAACAGGACGCGGAGGTCCTAATAAAATCACGCTTAATTCTAGTCGCTGCCCAGACAAAAGCTCTCTTACTGAAGCGTGCTTCCCAGTGCTGATGAGGTCCGTCGACCTGATGGCCTGGGGTGGCTGTAGCGTCCCACAGCGGGATAAAACTGGTCGTCCTCTGGAAGGGTGGCAGAAAGGAGGGCCAGCTGAGTTAACTCTGTATCGGCGGGATCCTCGGCGGAGTCCGGCGTCGGCGCGTGAAGAAAGGCGATCTTCACTTCTGCGGCAGATGTGGGAGAGAGAGCGGCGGCTGCGCGGCGATCTCCACAGGATCCAGGTGTTTCAGATGAAGCTTGAGGCAGTTTACTTGTCCAGCAAGCTCAGAACTGCGGCCTAGGTATTGAGTCCAAACGTTTGGTGCGCCCCCTTTAGTAACTCGGTTGCGTGAAGCTGGAGCTCCTTGCAGCACTTCGTTACCTGGGAAAAAGCATGGGGCTGCGCGTCGCTGCAGCATTTAAACCTTCGGTGACGTCACGGGGATCCCTGGGGTTTCCCCCAGGTACTGACCAATGGGAGGCCAGTGTTTGAACGTCTGGGTGGAATCACACCTAGGTGTGATTTAACGGGCGTTGGCTGCTGGCGCGCATTCTTTGTCCCCAGCTGGTTTTATGGCCCTTTGTTTGAGAACATGTGGGTTGAGGTCCCAACACTTACCATGGTGTCCTGCGCATCAACTTGACTGTGTTGGGAAAAGAGTTCAAGAATGTGCCAGCTTTTGTTGTAACTGACTCAGAGTATCGCTCCTCTGTCCCTCTGCTTATGGGAACTAATGTCCTCCGTGCCTCCAGAACCCATCTCCAAGCAACATATGGCCAGCAGTTTCTCCACCAGGTCAAGCAGAGCCATCCAGAGTGGTACACTTCTCTGCTGGAGATTGGGAGCACGGAACCTTATGACGTGGATGACGTGGTGGGCCCTGCTGTGTACACTGGCCGCAAGGTACATATTCCTGGAGGAAAAGAGATGGATTTAACGTGCAAAATAAGGTCTGGCCCACAAAGAAAGACTTACACTGCAATTGTTTGAAGGTCACTCCTCCCTGCAGCTCCCCCAAGACCTCTTAGTCGCCAAAGTCCTTGCTGATGTAAAAAGAGGATGTGCCCCTGTCAGAGTAATGAACCTGTCCCAGCACACTATTACCATCAAGCCTCACACACATCTGGCCAAAGTTTCCCTGGTGAACAGCGTGGTGGACTTTTCAGACAAAAAGCAGGGCCAATGTTACGAGGGCGGGAGCAAGGAGGCGTGCATGAGTCTGGACCAGGTTGTGGCGAGCTGTGGAGTGGACTTGAGTGAAGAAGCAGTTGAGAATGAGCACCAGCGCTCCCTCCTTAAAGATCTTGTGGAGAGGAATGTAAGTGTGTTTTCCCAGCATCCCATGGATTATGGCCACACAAAGACAGTGCAACACGAAATCCCTCTGGTTGATTGCAAGCCCTTTCGGCTCCCTTATCGCAAGATTCCCCCAGCACAGTGGCAAGATGTGATAAAGTTGTTGATTGAGATGGAGGCTACAGGAGTCATCAGGCCCAGTAAGAGTCCGTATGCTTCACCTGTAGTGGTTGTGACCAAGAAGGACGGCTCTTTAAGGTTGTGTATTGCCTACAGAAAGTTAAACTCCTGCAGCACAAGAGACGCCTTCCCCCTGCCCAGAATAGAAGAGGTCCTGGAAGCTGTGGGGCAAGCAAAGTTCTTCTCTACACTGGACCTCACGTCGGGTTACTGGCAGGTGGAGGTGGCGGAGCATGACAAACACAAGACAGCATTCAGCACACCGATGGGGCTGTTTGAGGCCAACAGAATGCCCTTTGGACTGCAGAATGCCCCCTCCACCTTCCAGAGACTCATGACCTGCTGCTTCGGAGATCTGAACTTCACTCACCTGTTGATTTACCTTGATGACCTCATCATATTCTCCAAAACTTTTGATGAGCATCTGGAGAGACTGCAGCTGGTGTTTGATCGGCTTAAGGAGCATGGCTTGAAGTTGAAGCCTTCCAAATGTCAACTGATGAGGCAGGAGGTGCAGTATCTGGGTCACTTGGTGTCTGCTGAGGGAGTCCGGACAGACCCAGAGAAGGTCAACAGGGTTAAGGACTGGGTGAGACCCACAAACCGCAAGGAAGTGCTGCAATTCCTGGGGTTTGCTGGTTATTACCGGCGGTATGTGAGTGGATACTCCGCCCTAGCTGCTCCCTTGTACCGCCTCACTGCTGGTGATCCAAGAAAGAAAAAAAGAGGCGGGAAGAAAAGCCCGGCACCTGACCCACCCTTCTTGTGGACTTGTGATTGTGAAGAGGCTTTCCAGAACCTGAAAGAAAGGCTGACGACCGCTCCAGTCCTGGGCTACCCTGATTACAGCCTGCCTTTTGTCCTCCAGACTGACGCCTCAGGGGAGGGGCTCGGCGCCGTCTTGGTTCAAGTTCAGGGTGGAGCAGAGAGGGTCATAGCCTTCGCCAGCAGGGGTTTGAGTCCAGCTGAGACGAGGTATCCTACACACAAACTTGAGTTCCTCGCTTTAAAATGGGCGGTGACAGACAAATTCTATGACCACCTCTATGGGCGTAGATTCTCTGTCCTGACAGACAATAACCCTCTTAAATATGTCATGTCCTCTGCAAAGCTAGATGCTACGGGCCAGCGGTGGGTGTCTCGGCTGGCTGCCATTGACTTCGATGTCCAGTATAGGAGGGGCCAGAGCAACGCTAACGCGGATGCCCTCTCCCGTATGTCCAACCAGGAGGTCACCGAGGTCCTGCAAACGTGCCCCCAGCAGGTGAGGTCCAGTGAGCCCAGGCATGGTGTGGGACAGCCCACACAGGACCCAGTAAACCCCACAGCCCAGAGCACGTCTGCCTCAGAGGAACCCCAGTCTGAACCCCCCACACTTAAGAAGAAGGAGTGGAGTCACTGCCTGCCATGACAAAACAGGAGATCCGTGCGGGGCAGAAGGAAGATCCTGTCATCGGCCCTGTCTTGCACTACAGGAGTCTGAACCAGAAACCAAGCCGCAGCGAGAGGATCAGTGGTGGTGGGCAGGTGTGCCTTCTCTTAAAGGAGTGGAGGATTTTAGTGATCAGAGATGGTATCATGTACCGCTGCATCCGAGACAGCCAAAGGGGAGCAGTGGAGCAGCTAGTACTGCCAGAGAAGCTGCGTGAATCAGTCAAGACGGCTCTTCACAATGACTCAGGGCACTTAGGTTTTGAGAGGACTGTGCAGATGATAAGAGAGAGATTTCATTGGCCACGGATGTTCCAGGAGATAAAGGCTTGGTGTGAGCAGTGTGAGAGGTGCTGCCTGAGAAAGACCCCAACTGCAGGAGTAAAGGCTCCCCTGGTCAGCATTCACAGCAGTGCCCCCATGGAGCTCGTATGTGTGGACTTCCTGACTCTGGAGAGGTCAAAGGGCGGCATAGAAAATGTTCTCATCATCACTGACCACTTCTCACGCTACGCACAGGCATACCCCACTAAAGACCAGAAGGCCAACACTGTTGCCAGAGTGCTGTGGAAGAACTTCTTCTGTCGGTTTGGTTTCCCTGCGAAATTGCATGCAGACCAAGGGCGCAATTTTCAAAGTGCTGTTGTGAAGGAGCTGTGTAAGTGTACTGGCATCACCAAGACCCACACAACCCCCTATCACCCCCAGGGCAACGGAACCACTGAAAGGTTTAACAGCACCCTCATGAACATGCTTGGGACACTGGAGCCTCATCTGAAGCCGCGGTGGCATGAATATGTGGATGCAATGACACACGCCTACAACTGCACACGCCACGACTCTACTGGTTACACGCCGTATTACCTGATGTTTGGCAGGCATCCCAGGCTCCCTGTCGACCTGATCTTCGGGCTGCAGACCACTACTGAGCCATGTGAATATAGTGAGTATGTCCAGACTCTGCATGACTGTCTGTCACAAGCCTATGCCCAGGCCAATCAGACCTCTCACCAAGCCAAGGGACAACAGAAAATATACTACGATCAGAGAGCAAAGAGTCAAGTCTTCAACCCAGGTGACAGAGTTCTGGTGAAAGTGTGTCATGTGGAGGGGCGGCAGAAACTGGGAGACAAGTGGGAGCCCCGGCCATACATTGTGGTGAAGAAGCAGCCCAGCATTCCTGTGTATGTGGTGCGCTCAGAAAATGGCAACACAGAGAGAGTGGTCCACCGCAATCTCCTCACACAGTGTATGTTTCTTCCAGTCGATCGGGCTGGTGGGATGACAAGAGGAGAGGTAGAACCGGACACAGAGGAGAACATGGAGGATACAGAGAACATGGAGATGGAGAATACAGAGGACATGGGAGAGCAAGCCAGCGAGGTGACAATACAGGGAGAGGAGTCAGACAGAGTGGAGGACTTGGAAGTGGATAACACGGAGGACAATGTGGAGAAGTGTGTACCTGGGACAGTGTGAACACACAGAACTGGAGGAAGTGGATACAGAGACGGGACGAGTGAGTGAAGGAGAGGAGGGACATGTAACAGCCAGGGGCACCAGCCTGCCTCCCAGGCCCAGTGTTCCAAGGAGGAACGCGCCGAGAAATCGACGTCCCCCCAAGAAGCTGTCCTGTGAGCTACGAGCCGTGGAGTCAGAGGAGGATCGGCAGAAGATAGAGAGAGGATGGAAGTTGTGGCAGAGAGCCAAAGCAAGAAGAGCAGCGGGACACATGTAGTTTAACACAGCAAAAGCACCCACCTTAATGGGGGGTACATGCACACATTTTCATCATAAATCACTGCACACCACACTTATTCATTCTTCACATGTTTATTTTGGCAATTCTCTTTGTTTATGTTTAATAGGTGGTCCTTATTTTGCTTAATTTGTTCTGATGACTGAGACGCCATCAATTAAAGAAGGGGTGGATGTAGGGTAGTTGCTTTTTGCGACCATAGATGGCGCTATTATGTTGTTTTTGGCCCTCAGCGGTTTAGCAATTATGGCCTTTTGGCCTTACAGGCCACCGTTTTTGCAGGGATTCGCCCGCACAAGCGCCATTTTGGTCAAATGTTTGTTTCTCTACCGTAAGGTAAGCCGCATAAACGGTGCTCTGTGTAAATGTGAATTATCCTAAATTATTAACGGTTGCTTGTGTACTTTGTGGGACTGCTATGTTTAAATACCTTATGCAGAAGTATGTGTGCTGTCCGGCAAGACATTCAGAGTCAAATACTTACCTTTATCCGTGTGTTTTGTGTTAGAATGTCGGCCGTAGTTTCACGCGTAGCAGTGTAGCATTAGCGTCCAGGTATTTCAGAGACTGTAGTGTTACTGTGAACCTTTCTTTTCTTTCTTTTTTTACTTATGAAAAATGTTTGTTTCTCTACCGTAAGGGTTGAACCGACCACACTTGAGTTGATGAATGAGAGAAATAAACGGCGGCGTGGTCCGAGCCATAAATCCAGCAACCATCTGTGTGTCCGACTCGTCCCTCCTTCCGCACCCCCAACACCTACACAAACACAACGCAGAGTCCGGGTGTGGAGTGGCGTGAGCTCGCACGGCCTGGGTTACATATACAAAAACTAGATCGGGTTGGTTCCATTTATTTTTTGGGCCGGGTTTGGGCTGAGAATTAATGTTAGTAAGTTAGGCCACATCAAGTCCAGGCTTCAATGGACACATGGTGTTTGTCCAACTCCCAATTTCTCAGACTTTTATATTTCTCCGACCATACATTTCTTAATTTTTGCGTCCACTGGCCCGACCTCACATTTTTTTTTAGATTTAAGTAAACCTAACCCTTAACACTAGAACCGCCAATGTTCTAATCCCCCTTGAAACACCACTGCGGTCTCCCAGACCGTCATGTGTAATTACATTGTTTCCAGTCGCAAATAGTTCTGTAAGTGGAAAAAATAAGATTTAATTTTTAGTAGTGTTAGTCCTTCTTCATATTATGTTGTGTTGGGGTCTTGATTGGATGTGGTTGGAGGGGTAGACTGAGTGATGTTACAGCACCGCCTGTTGCACCTACAGCACACACGTCTGCCTACAGTTGAAAGTGACGCATCTGGCCACGTGTGCTGCTCTCATGTCAAGAGTCGACGTCGCTGTTGTTACGGTCACTTTCATGAGGTTGAGAAGGGTGGGGCTGCCATATGGTGTAATGTTTTTATTTGTTGTCTGGCTACCTGTCCGCTTAAGTTTGACGTGAGCGGAAGAAGCAAGGGATGCTGGGAAACTGAGTGAGAGCCGCATGGACGTGGATGCAGCCCGTGGAGGAGTCAAGGGATCTTGACGATGAGAAAGGACACGTTTCACCTCAAGATTGAATTATTGTTTAGTTATTGTCTTGTCCACACATGAATGAACTAAGAAAGCCACGACCGTGTGACGACGGACTGAGGTCGCCGCACGCAGGACGCTGGAGGCTGGAGCTGGACCGGTGCCACAGCAGCAGGGATTTGACGGCCAAGCTACAGGTGATGACCGCGAAGCAATTGGTAAGTCAAGGCATTGCACTGTATGGCGGCAAATTCATCAGACTCCGGGGTTTCATCAATAGAAGTATGTGCACCTGTGTCCGCCCTGAAGCCTAGACTTGTTAGAGCCTTGTTTGTGAAAGTTAACTTGCCAGGGTGGCGCGTGGTCGTGACACTGTTCACTGGATTTTTATTTTTTCTAGGTCAGTTTGTTATCAACTCCAGTGTTTTACAGTTGTTCTACCTGGATATTACATAGTTTAGGCTCCACGCCCACAGAAACCCGTTATTACCGGACTGGACAGCAGCCGAGAGAATTCTATTATTACGTTATAATTCAATAATCATTATAAACAATAGTGAGTGTATATGGCGCTTTATATCCAACACAGGCTAATCATGATCTAGTCTGTCCTGAGCCCACAAAATAAAGTTTGTGAAGTGTCTGTGTAACGGAGCTCCGCGCACCTCTGTTACATCTGCATGGGGCACACCTGCTTATGGTGTGCAGTTGACAGATGCGTATATCTGACAGATGCAGTTTACAATTTCCTCATCACTACCTGAGCCAGCATCCAATCCTCCCTCCCTCACGTCCCGAGGAGTCTCCTGGACATATCCTGTATTCTGTGATTTTCCTATTTTCATTTCTAACCGGCCTCTTTCAGTTTTTGTCCGTATACACCCGGTGTCTCCTCTCTCTGTCTCAGACTCAGACTCTCTCTCCCGATTGGCATATAAAAATAAATATAGCCATAGGAAAACAATAAGTGAAAAAAAGAAGTGCGAAAACTGCAAAATGGAAACATTGTAATAATTGCTGTGTGATCACAGCTGGACACAGCGGTCTAATAACTGCCGCTTATATGCAGCGGAGGTATAATTGCTCAGAAATCGAGTGTGTTTCATTTTAATAAGTTGTAAGGTTCAGAAACCATCAAACACATATATTTAGGAAAAGTCACGGACTGAGAGACCTGTAGTTTTAATGTAAACAAAGTAATTTACGTAAGAAAAACACAAACGGTCTGTGAGACCGTCTTGGCAGTTCTAGTGTTAAAGCAGAAGTAAGTGGTCCGGTCGTTTTCGCTAATGCTGCGTTCCAGGCAGGCTTTTGAAATCGTAAATTACAGCTTCAAGTCACAACTTACGACTTTGTAGCGTTTCAGGCAACCCACTCGTGTTTTTCCGACCTGTTTTACCGGTGAAAGTCACTATAACGGCCACTCGTAACTTCTGACCGGTGAACTCGTACCAGATCGAACTGGTACGACTTCACGGTCGGAAAAATACGAGTTTCCTTGAACGCACCATAACAGTCCTCGTCCCTACGTCACCACATTCACGGCGTTCCTTGGCTGCACACACAGCCCTGCATGCCATTCTCTCTCCTCATTGGATAAAAACTGTAGGATACGATAAATATTTTCTCTTCGGCTCCGAGCAGAGCAGAGGGACTGAGAGACCCGTGTTTCAGTCCAAACACTCTATGTAAGTGATTGCTGTCGGAAGATACAACTATTTAAGACTTATATTAACTCTTTGACTGCCAAAGACGAGTTATCTCGTCTTAGCGAATCCAAGCGTAGTCTGCCAAAGACGAGATAACTCGTCTTAGCGTTTTTTTAATGGCAACGCCATGTTGAATGTCTTGCCCTACTCCTCTGTGAAGATCAGACTTGTATCATCAAAATAAAGTGCAGAAAAACACATTTGGATTGAGAGATATAAAAACTATAGCGTATTTCTCCCCCCTCACGGAGCGGAGCGGGTGTCTGACTGCAGCGGCGCCGCTCCGTGACACTCTGGCCGCCGGTGAGAGCTTAGGGGGCGGCGGCGGGGCTCATGGCGGCTCGGCAGCTCGTCGAAGCTCCGTGCAGCTCCGTGATACAAAGCACAAACGTTAGTAACAACAACCCCGTTGATCGCTCGTCGTTAGTCATCAAGAGCGTTTGGAAAGTCGCCAGATTTTGCGAGAAATCACTCAGATAGCGGCTTGAAAATCCCCGATCTAGTGTGGATGAGGAACGGACGGCGCCGGCGAACGTGACGAGGAGAGCTAAAGGTGGTGGGAGTATCTGTTGTGCGTACATGTCTGTGGCTGTGAGTTCAGAGGGCACGTCAGCCAGAGCTGCTGTGTGTGTGTGTGTGTAGATGTGTGTGTGAGACAAAGAGCGTGAGTGAGACCGCTGCCTGCTGACCAGAGGAAGCTGGATCTGATCTAAAGCGCCGTGTTTCGGCTACAAAAACCTGTCGAACTGATCCGCGCGCGCGCGCGCGCACACACACACACACACACAAACGCACGCACACACACACGCACACGTATGCACACGCACACGTCACGTACGCACACACTAAAAAAAAGAAAATAAAAAGTTGTAACTCAAAGAAAAGAAGGAAAAAGGCTGCAGTAGTGTGTGTCAGTAGCTAAATATTTTGTCTATTGTCATCAAAAGTCATTTGTCAGTGTTGATTTAGTTGTTGTTTACAAGAGAACAACTGTACAGATGCTGAGGCATCACTAAAGCAAAATATAAAGGAGCCAATTGTACTGGTTCACCTGAAAATGACAGCTGACACAAAAACCTCTTTTTCTCAAGATTTTGGTGACAAAATGGCATTTTGGGCTAAACTAACCTATATTCAACCGCCAATTTCACAAGACTGGAACAAGATAGAAACAAACTGTTTTTTTTGCTGGAAACTAGAGACCCTCATCTTTCCTTTGATGGGTTGAATGTGTATGTAGTAACAGTACATAATATATGGTGGGTCTACGGAAATCAGTCAAAAAGCTGGAAAATGCCTGGCAAGCTGGAGGAAGCTGCTGTGAGAATGGCTGGCAGTCAAAGAGTTAACACAAATATATCCCTTACTTCTGCTTTAATCTAACCCTAAACCTAACCATAACCCTCTAGAATAACTCGGATTAATGGGTAGTCAGACTTTTGGGCGGTCGGACTGACGTATGCTCCCCGGCTTCAACACCTGGTTGAGTCGGATCAGTTTTTAATTTTCAGGCTCTTTGAGAACCCCAGCACGAAGCAACTAAGAACCTGATCAAACAGGCCACCCCACAACTCCACTCCAATAACATGATGTTTCCACCTATTTTAGTGACAAAGAAGAAGAATTGTGATCAAATCTTTTGAAAAAAAAAAAAAAGTTTCATATATAAATTTATGGTTTACTAAACAAATCTCCTTTATTAAAGATCCATTTGTTTTCTGACTGGGTTCAAGTTGGAGGAGGGCACAGCAAGTTGCATCACAGTTTTCTCCAATGAAAATTCTTCTCTAAACCTAAACCTCACTACTTTCTATATTGTTTGATCAACAGCAACAAAATCTCATTTGTTTAGAGAGAGCAAGATAAAATATAGAATGTGAATTGTATAATGAGATTTGCTGCATCAGTAAAACTGAAAGTAGTTGAATTTTGCTGAAACCATGTGACTTATGGGAAAAGGATAATGGGGGCTGGTAGGGTGGGGGCAGAAACTGGGCTATAAAACAATAACAGTAAAAGTGTCCTTTATGGAATGACCTTCAAACTGTTACTTAGGTGTAATATACTAAGGTTGATGATTCTGAAACTTGATGGCCGATGTTTTCTACTTGAGCGTAAATTTTGATGATTGTTTAATAGGCTACTTTTAATTTCAACGTTTATGCAATTGGAAAAAAAATGCAAAGAAGATTTGTACGAACAAAAACAACAAGTTAATGTAATATCAGGAGGATTAGCACAGTTGGTTAGAATTAGAGTTGGGGGTGTTTTTTGTGTAGTTATAGTTTTAGTTTTTTAGACACTCATCTATATGGACCGTGCTTTTAATTCATTTTGCATAATTTTTTTGCTCAGCAAAGATGGGAAAATACAGTAGTATCAAATCCATGAGTAAGTATAGAAGGAAAGAGCCAGATCCAGAGCATGCATCCATTTACAAGTTTACCTTTTTTTTTCACATAAATGTGTGTTCAAGCTCGTTCTCAACGGGCCGGGCCAGCCCAACCAACCAGGATGGTGTGGGCCATGTTCAGGCCAAAAATACATACAAGTAGGCCTAGATCGGGTCGGTTACATTTTTTTTTTTTTGGCCAGGTTTGGGCTGAGAATTACTGCTAGTGAGTTGGGCCACATAGGTCCTTTTATAAGACTTTTATATTTCTCCGACCATACCTTTCCTAATTTATGCGTCCATTGGCCCGACCTCCCATTTTTTGACTTAAGTAAACCTAACCCTTAATCTAATCCTAAATCGGCCCGTGTCTTGTGCTAATCTCCCGCTACATCCTAGGCTGGCGTTGGCCAGATAGGAGGAGTTTGGGAGTACTTTTCTACTTCGCCTAACCATAACCCCCTAGAATAACTCGGATTAATGGGTAGTCAGACTTTTGGGCGGTCGGACTGACGTATGCTCCCTGGCTTCAACACCTGGTTGAGTCGGATCAGTTTTTAATTTTCAGGATCTTTGAGAACCCCAGAAGGAAGCAACTAAGAAACTGATAGAACAAGTTACAATCTAATTGAGATGGGCTTTTATTTGCAGCTTATCTCATTATACAATTCATATCGACTTCAGTTTTACTGATGCAGCTCATCTCATTATACAATTCATATTGTGGGAGGAGTTTGTGAGGGGCAGGTCTAACAGCTTTCGGTCTCTATATATTGATCAAGTCCAGGCAGAGTCTCTGACAAAGCAGCGGGGATACTGAAATCAACTGCTAAACCGTTACACAGGCGAGACCTGAGAGAAGGTGAGTGAACGCAACCCCTTTATATTTTCTGTCAGTCCACGTATAATTCTATAGCAGACACATCTTTTGTTGTTTAAATATGTATTGTGTTTTATATTTTACAATACAAGAACCCACTATCACCAGCCATCAAACAGACAGAGAGGTAGTGGATATTTTGTCTCAACAGAAACACAGCAAGACTTAGCAAAACAGACACAGGTCTCCTACTATCCGTCTTTGATCGCAGTATGTGGTGTGTTTCATTTACAATGGAAGTCAGAACTCAGAACCACAAGACGCAGACCATGACACACAGGAAAACATAGAACTTCAAAATAAAACTGGAACTAAACTTAAAGGGACAACCAGGAGTTTCTATTCGGTTATAAAAAAGTATCACGTTAATGTGGATGAATCTCCGCTACCCACACTTGTTAATGGGCCCATTTTCGATAAATATATCGTTCTGTCTCTATCGTTATTTTGTTATTATTAGTGGTGGCGGTTGAGCCGACCAGCGTTTCCTTCGTGGCGAGTAATGATAATAACGCAGCCAAATCGCCGTTTATGGTCGGAACTACGACGGTATGTGAACCTCTTTGAACCTCTGACTTTAATTATTGATGAATGAAAACATGAGTCTGTCTTGCGCCGGTCAAAGAATTTTACGGTGCGCGCGGAGGCTCATAAATGTAGTGTGAAAACGCTTCGCCTTTCCAAAACTCCTCGTTGTCCCTTTATGTAAACAGGGGAACACACAAGACGTGACATTAGAACAACATCAATGAGTTCACTGAGCTCGGAGCTCCTATCTCTATTGAATAATGAGAGTCTATGGACAAAGATTTCTGCACCCCAAGGAAGAAACACATGAACAACATATAACATGTTTAAATTATATTTTTATTGCAGGTGACACATTTTACTCACTTTAAAAAAAAGTCTTATTCAGGATACTGGGGAGTGGTGGGGCGGCGCCCTAGCGCTCTGCACCTTCTTTATTTTTATGTAGTTTTCTTATGATATCATTGACACCTAGAGGAGTTAGGTCAGTGTTTTTCAACCTTGGGGTCGGGACCCCATGTGGGGTCGCCTGGAATTCAAATGGGATAGCCTTAAATGTCTAGTAATTGATAAAAAAAAAAAAAATCTGATTGAATCTGAATTTTTTCAACTAATTATTTTTCTTTTTAAAATTATGATTAAAAACACTACAGAAAATCGCAAACAACTATATTCTTTATACTTTAACTTTCTCGAATATAAATCGAGATCAAATAAAATGCAGCATATACAAATATTTGAGCTTGCGCATCTTGATTAAGGGCCACCAGAAATGTGTGATGTCAAAATGGGATCATGAGCCAAAAAAGGTTGGGAACCACTGAGTTGGGTACATAGTTTAGAAATAAAAGTGTTGATGAAGTGATGTTACATTGCACTGATAGCGATGGGTTGTTGCCAACATCTGGTGAAACTTTCATGTCAGTAACTCGATAAGAGATCAGGCCTCTCAGCCGTACTCAGATTGGTGGAGAGCTGCATCATTGGTTGACCTTCTGTAACTTTCTTCCATCTCCACACAGGATCTCTGGAGCTGAGCCTCAGTGATCTTTGGGTTCTTGGTTCTGACCAAGGCTCTTCTCCCCCACCTGTTCAATTTGGCTGGACGGCTGCAGCCCAACGAAGAGTCCTGGTTGACCCAAACTTCCTCCATGTAAGAATGATGGAGGCCACTTTGCTTTTAGAAACAATAAGTGCAGCAGATTTTCTTTTGTAGCCTTGTCCAGATCTGTGTCTTGGTACAATTGTGTCTCTGAGCTCTTGGGCCACTTCCTTCGACCTCATGGATAAAATTTTCCTCTGATATGCAAATGAGCTGTAAGGTCTTATTTAGACAGGTGTCCTTCCAAATCACGTCCACACTATTTAATCAACACAGCTGCACTCAAATGAAGGTGTAGAACCATCTCATAGATGAATAAAAGAAATGGACAGTATCTTAATGATCTTCATGAGTGTCACTGTCAAAGGATCTGAATACTTACATATGTTCACGTGATATTTATATTTTTTTCTTTTTTAAAGTAATTGGCCAAGGTTTCTAAAATTCTGGGTTTGTGCTGTGATTATCGGGTGGTAGACTGATGATGAAAAATCATAAGTATAAGTAAAAAGTATTTTATTGATTTTAACATGAAGCTGCAACATAACAAATGGTGAAAAATTTAAGGGAGTCTGAATACTTTCTGTATCTACTCTAATAACTGTCATACAACATTTTCCCACCAACACAACTCTTGTTATATATTGCATATCACCAATGTTGGGAGTAATGTATCACTATGTAATTCCACACTGCAGTATCAAATTTATGTAACTAATTACTTTTGCAAAGTGATTAACATCTACTTTCCAAGGAAATAGTAAGTAATTTGTGAAGTTGAAAGTTAATTCACGTCGTTCTTGAAACAAGTAACTGAGCAATTATTAATTTTCAGTAATTTGCCCTACACTGCACGTTACACACACACAACTCATGACAACTGTTACAGAAGATCTGATGTTTGATTTTCAAGTTGAGAACATGTCTACAGAAGAATTTACTTCTCACATTAAAAACAATAATGTTGTTGAACTGGAGGAACATACCTTTGAGCGTTTTTTTTCACTTATTATTCTCAACTCTTCTAAACTAATTAACTAAGTAAAACATTTCCTTTTCTTAGTGGGTGACCATGGTGACGATGCTGAAAACCCAGGGGAGAACGATGACAGCACAGTAGTAGAAGAGTCTGGAATCAAGTCTTTACTAGATCTGCAACCAAAGTGAAAGGTGAGAGTTTTAAAATTCATAGAGTTAGCTACTCTCAGTCGCTGTGGTACAGTTCTCACATCAAAACATCATTTGAAAAGCAGTGTTTCTCATATTTTTTGCCACAGACAACAGCATTTTTCAAAGTCTCCAAACTGAAACCAAACAGACAGACAGTGTTTTGTTTCTTTTTTTGAAAAAGTAGAAGAACTTTATTTGTCCTCTTAGAGAAATTGTTTTTCAGCATCGTGGACATTTAGTTGAGACAATAGGGACTCTTTTGAAGAATGAGCCGAAGCAGTTGAAAAAAAAGAGTATCCTGACCCCCCCCCCACACACACACACACACACACACATTAGCATTTCTCACCGTATTTGTACAGACTTAAACGCAGTACACACAGCACACAATAGAGGGAGGGAGAGAGAGAGAGGGACGGATGATAAAAATAAATAAATCAGTGTTTATACGACCCCTTTGTGTGCGGTGGAACTCCTTCCTTTTTTTTTGGACTTTATTCCTGACACCACCGGCACCATTGTGAGGTTCTGATCTGTGCTGTGCAAGGCAATCTCCTCCTTCTTAAATGGAGGCTAGTTGCACCAAAAGGACCACTTTTTTCAAGAAAGCTGAGAAAAATGAGAGTCTCTCAAGAAAAACAGTGATTGATCTGTTTTACCTTGGCTTCAATAACATTTAAGACATCTGAAAATTTCATTTCATTTTTATCGTACAATTAAAAAAAATTAAAATCAATACAACTAAAATACAACAAAATAACTCAACATTTATCACAACATTTTAGAGCTTCCAGGGATCAGCACAAACAAAAAACATGAATGAATAAATAATGATAACAAATAAAACAGTTAACTGTTCATAACTGGCTTTGCTGTGGTGCAACATGGTGCATTCCCCAACATGTAAGGGACAGGGATCAGCCAAGGCTGCCAACAGGCGGTATTGCAGGTGTGGAGTCTGTGGACCGTTCTTCTCTCAACTCTGCTTCTGAAATCACAGGAACGCATGGGCTTTCGTTTTGTTCGATACATTTGGCTGAATAAAATAAAATATTCCTTTATTCGTCCCACAACGGGGAAATCCATGGACTCCTAAAGTTAACTACTTAGGGACCGTTCGTTATTTATGGAATGGGCCACCGGAGGAAAATGGGGGGGGGGGTCATGTCATAATATTCTTTGTTGAGGGGTGGGTCCACTAAAAAAAAAAAGGTCAGCAAGGGGGGGTCATTCAACATTTTGTCTGGAGGACGCTGCAATGCCCGCAAAAAATAAAAACAAAACAAAAACGGGACATTTCAAAGCTGCAAACGCAGATGACAACGAGAACAACGGCCCAAATCACAACGTTATTTTATATTGCTCTGGTCTGCCCTGAGTGGGGTTCGAACCCGAGTCTCCCGCACCGCAGGCGACGATGCTAACCGCTTCGCCAAGAACTCAATAAGGATTTTGCCCACGGCTTAGCACGTCTTTTATGGGGTACCAGTGGCGGAGCCAGGAAATTTTCTGTGGGGTGGCCAGGATGGTCATGTGATCATTATGGGGTGGCAATGTCTCACTGTAAAATATAGCGATATTTAGGTCACCTACTGTGAACCACACACCTCCATAATATTTAGAACGCAGGTAATGATGGAAAAGATCAACTAATATTCAGTGTGTCTAACTTTTTTTCTTATTCCTGCAAGTAAAGTAACAAAGATGCTTACACTACAAATAGCACAATATACAGACAACTGCACAGCGTACTGTGATGAGAGGATTCGGGAGATGATCAGCTCCACTTGTAGTGATCACTATGAGCTCATTCTGTTGGTGTATCAGGAATACACAGACATCATTTGAGAAACAGTTGTTTTATTATAGGCTGATCAAGCTACAGTATAAACACACACAAATAATGGCCAGCACATTGGGTCAACATAAGGATTCCAGTCATAGACAAGGCTTAAGGGCTACTGTACAAATGCACAAAACAGTTATATGTTGATGGTCTGGAATGTTGTTGAAAATAAATTGGAGAAACCTTAGGGTGAGCAACAGAGGAGGGATCCCTCAGGATGGGCAGACATGCAATGGATGTTGTATACAGACAAGAAAACAATTTACAGCACATTGTTCACCATCTCCTGCTGTGGGTCTAGTCTGTTGACACCTGTCAGTTGAACCACACACACTATAAAATATTAATAGGAGGATTTGGTCATGTCGGGTTTAAATTATACTATACTATTACCTAGCATTGTTACTTAGAATGTAATGATTAATTGCAATACATAAAGTAAACAGTATATGTGGGCATACCTACCTTGTGATGAGCCCTGCATAGGTTCTGTGGTGACAGTGTCTGAAACACAAATGTTGAAACTGTCAGTAAGTCTTAATGATTTTATCAAGCATCATTACATATTATATTATAGGTCAGGGGTACTCAAATACATTTTTCGAAGGGCCAGAATTTTTCTTAACAGACACCTTGGGGGCCGCACATTCAAATAGGCCTAGATTGAAATTAAATTCACCTTTTTCGTCTAATAATTTAAATATTTTTTATTTTACTTGTAAGCACATAATTTTTATTTATACACTTCATGGTGTTTTGTATGATATAAAATGAAAAATCTTGACATTGTCATATCATCATTTACATATCATGCTGGAGCTTTACACTGCTGACTTGTATCCTCAGACATGCCCTGTGATTTTCAGCTTAAATATGAAAGGAGGCTGACCATCACAGGACGTCTGACTCTGTTCTGAGGATACAAGTCATTGGTCCTGAAATGTGTGTTTCTCTTCTATAATACACATTCTACATCTCGGAGGCGACGTCTTTCCACACATGGGCTTCCTTCACCTTTCAAACGAGGCAGAGCTCAGTGGAAAACATAGGTGACACAGGCCGATGGGACCGGGACACAACAGCGGGGGAGAAGCAGGTCGTGCAGCTGTGCACCGCTGACGTGCACGAAAAAACAATTGCGTCTCATCAAATGCGCGCGGCTACGGCTTTTGAGTTGTGAGCGTGCATGACTCGCGGCTACATTGAATGGGTTTGAGCGCGCGCAAAAGACGCTTCATCTGAACGGCCCCCCATGCATGATGCACACACAGTTGAACCAAGACGGCGGTGAAAATCACCCACGGTCTCTGCAGACAGGCAGGGAAAACCCTGCAGTCCAGCCCGCTCCCCAAACACTCGCGCATGGTGATTTGGGTTCGTCAGCGTTTCTGTATCCCAGTGCAGCGCCTCACAGGCACACACAAACGCTCCGCACGTGTTTCTATGTCCCAGCGCATTGACTTACAGGCGCACGGAGCCCGAAAATACAGTATACAGTAATATGTAAACTAGTAGAACTCAGTCGCGGGCCTGATTGGAAGGTTCGGCGGGCCGGATGCGGCCCGCGGGCCGCCTATTGAGTACCGCTGTTATAGGTGATACAAAAGGCAGAAACGGCAGGCAGTCACAGTGTGCAGTAGCTACAGGATCTGTGTTCTCATCCTGTTCCTGTCTGTCCTCACCACTGTCCCTCCTTTCAACATTCCCTGTCTTTCTACTGAAGTAGCAGGCAATTTTTCTTTTCATTTTGCCTGACAGGTAAGGAGAGCAGCAAAATACATTAAGTTACCACACGACTATCGTTATTTGAGTGTTTATGCTCATGCTGCTCTGCTACAGAGAGTAGCAGCATGCAAGTCACTATTAAAAGATATTGTGTGCTGAATGTGTTGGGGGAAAAAACATTGCAGCTGGTGATTAATCAATGGTATAATGATGTCTATTTTTTTAAGTGCAAAAGACTTGTCTTAAAAATCACAAAATACACACAATATAATATAACGTAAATGAGGGCAGTCAGAGCAGACTCTCCATTCGCTAATGTACCACAAGGAGACTAGATGTATGTGTCTGAAATGCTTCAAAACTGGAGTAAAGTCACAGTCAACAAGTCAGAAAACTCGACCAGAACCGACCGAAGTGATCATAGAAAACTTACCTCCAAAGGTGTCCTTGCTTGGCGACAGCGTATTACGACAAACTGGCTGCTCCTGCTCTGCTCTGCTCCCGCGGTAAGTTTGTTGTGTGCTGCAGTAAAATGCGTCCGTGCGGAAACGGCGGTAGGGCGGAACTAAAGTTCCGCGCGCAGAGCCGTTTTTTGTCAAATTATGCCCCAGCCATGGGGGTGGCCAGTGGGGTGGCCAGAGAGTGGTCAGGGGTGGCCACGGCCACCCCTGGCCACCCCTTAGCTCCGCCACTGTGGGGTACGCTACGCTGCCTCATTGCGTAACTCTACATAGTCTGAGCAGCACGTACGTTCACGTTGCTTTCGTGAATTGTAAACACACAGACACCCCCCTCGGTTTTCGCGTCCGGCAGTTTAGCGGCTAATTCAACAGCAGTGAAGGATAACTGTACCAGAGAGGCTCAACAACTTAATGAGCTTCATTTGAGGAATAAACAGCAGCTTTTACCTGACGGGAGACCGACGCCTGAGCTACGGTAGCTAACAGTTAGCAGGTTTTATCTACTTCTCTCTCTCTTTCCCTCTCTTTCTTACACACGCACACGCACACGCACACGCACACGCACACGCACACGCACACACAGAGTTGTCTGTCATATCTGTCGTAAACCTTGTAATACGTTGTTGAGTGCAGTTCACATTATTGTTGCTTCGGTTTGAGTGTGGATTAATTGTTAATGGCTTGTTGTGTAATGTGGGCTGGTCCAAAATCGCGATTCTGTTATTGATGAGTTGGGTTTTAATAATAAATGGCATGGATTGATGAGAAGGTGTTGCACACATGGTTGTCAAAATGAAATAATGTAGTGTCACGCACTACGTGATGCGATGTCACGTACTTGATGGCTGGGGGGGGGGTCATGTATCTTTTGATAAGGCTTATGCAGGGTCATGTTAAAATTTACTGACTCCGACAGGGGGGTCATGTAAAAAAAAAAAAAGTCCCGTGAATCCCTCCGGTGGCACTGATGATAAATAACGAACAGTCCCTTACCTCCTGCGTTTTGGTAGGGAGAACAAGATCTGCTCCGCTCGCTCAGCAGCCATTCCTCAGAGTCTGGGTCTGAGAAGTCCGTCTCTGATGTATTGTCGCTGTGTTCCACAACTTGAGGAGTGGATCCCTTTGATCTGCTGCTCCGACGGGGACATGGGCGGGGGACGTCATCATGGCGCTCTTCACCCTCTTTGCTGGACGCGGCAGGCGACCCACTGTGCCGATCTCTCAGTTCGTCATCACTTAATTCGAGGTCGGTTTCAGACAGCAACCGATTCCAAACTGAAGTTCAACGTTTCTTTCAGAGTGGGCTGGTGAAACCGAAACTAACCCCTCGACTCCACCAGCTGCTTTTGCTTCGGCATTTTGGTGCTGATCTAGATCAGTTTACCAGGAGCGTGCCTATGTTCCCTCAGCCCTATGTTCCCTCAGCCCTATGTTCCCTCTGGACTCTCTCTACCTATCTGGACTCTGTCTATCTGGCCTGTCTAGCCTCTACCTGGTCTTTTTACTAAACTTAACCAACTCCTTTCTTCATTGCCTAAACCCAACCAATGGTGGGACCAAAGGGCTGTGGGAATAGGGCCTAATTTTCAGTGACAACAAAAGTTAGAAATGAGGGAACATAGGGCTGAGGGAACATAGGGCCTAATTTTCAGTGACAACAAAAGTTAGAAATGAGGGAACATAGGGCTGAGGGAACATAGGGCTGTGGGAACATAGGGATGACCCCAGTTTACCTTTCCTGCCTCCTCCGATCACTTGTTCCAGGCTCTGACCGTAGTGAATCCTCTAGAAATAGAAACTCTTTCCAACTTTTTTATAATCTCCGTACTGATTGCTCTTGTCTCTGCTCGGTCTTCTTCTCGTGCTCTGATCTACATTCTCCTTTGTTCTCAGAAGCCCTAAAATTACAGACAGTGTGCGCGACAGCGTCCCCTTTCACCAACTGCCGGAAACTGCATTTGATGTATATATACTAGGGCCGGGACTTTAACGCGTTAATTACAATTAATTAATTACACAAAAATTAACATGTTAAAAAAATTAACGCATTTTAATCACACTTTTTAAAAAAGAAAATTCAATTTTTTTTTTTTTTTTTCTCACGTGTGTCTACGTGCGCCCGCACGCGAGAGAGGCGGCAGTTTGAGAGGCTGACTGGCAGAGATGAGAGCTGGTGAAACGCTAGCATGGTTATTTAAAACACTATCTCTGATCTCTGCCTGCACATAGATACACAGACACGGGCGCACGCTAAATGCGCTATATAGCGCTAATTGCTCAGCTGCAGCGCTATATCTATGACCTGTCACTGTCACAGGTGCATCTCATCTCATTATGATAGGACTTCACCCTCAGAGCTGTCTGTCTTCAGACTGTCCTGACCTGTCCCTGAACATCACACAGGGACAACATGGAGCTGCCTGTGTGATTGGTTACTGAGTTTTATTAATGTTTACATCAGGCTGAGTTCAACAAATCAGTTTATGCTACTGTGATTTAAGTAGCCTAGTTAAATACTACAGTAATCATCATAGTGTATTGGAAGGAAAGACCATTTAATCTGTATGTATCAAATATCGATTAATGAATTAATGGATAATTTGCATCCCTAGTCTGTTGGTCTTGGTTAAGTACCACCTTGAATGCATAAGCTTATGTATTCAGTCATTCAATGGTATACTAAAATCCATGTGAAAATAAAAATGCTTCTCACTGTTCTCAGGTCAAATATTTATATGCGATTAAAATGCGATTAATTAATTACAAAGCCTCTAATTAATTCGATTAATTTTTTTAGTCGAGTCCTAGCCCTAATATACAGTATACGTCAATGGCACTCAATACCTGTGTCCCAATTCAGGGGCTGCATCCTTCGGAGGGTGAATTTGAAGGCCGATTACGTCACAGCGCTGCGCGAAGGCTGTCCCAATTCGTCCAAATTCGAAGGGTCCTCCAAATGCAGCCTCCAAATGCGTCCTCCTTTCCCCTGCATTCGGAGGATGCATCGCTACTATCCTTCGCGGCCTCCCGTATCCCAAGATGCTTTGCTGCACCGTTGTTGTTATTAGCAACCTAGCCGCTAGCTATCGAACGGAGCAGCTCTGTGCTGTAGCCACAGTAACCCGGCTCTGCGGCCGGCTTGGAGGCGCGGTCGCCTGCTGAGTCAGGCTCTGCTCTGGCTGCACAGGTGAGGAGCGGAGGCAAAGCATCTGAGTGTGACAACTTTTAATAAGAAAGCTATGAAAACACATTACTTGTGCTCTTTATTCTCTATTCACTTAATAGCCTACCCCCTGGCTGTTCAATGGTTTGTTTATTAGTATATTAATGATAACTGCCCTTGTATTGATTCTACTTCTTTAAAAAAAAAAAAAGTGAGGGGCGGAGGAGCGGTAGAGCCGTTGCAAGCGCCACTTTTAAATGTTTAACGTTCGGCCGTTGTTTACGTTAGGCCATTGTTTACGTTCGGATCAGGAAATGCTCCGAAGGCTAGACCACCTCATTTACCGACCGTTGATGCGGCCTCCGGAGGAGCCTCCGAAGCCGTTGCCTCCGGAGACCGTGTAGGCTGGGTCCTCCGAAGGCTGCAGCCCCTGAATTGGGACACAGCTAATGAGTTAAGGGAGCGAATGTAACGGATGTGCACTCACTCACCCATAAAGGACGTGCTAACCAACATGCCAAGCGGTTGTACGAACATTGGCCACACAAACAGACTTTTTTCACCTCCAGGCGTCAAGGAGAGGCCACAGGAATACATATAACACTACAAAACCAGTATAAAGTGGATTTTGCACAAAATGGGCCCTTTAAATTATTTAATTCAGACTAAATACAATTTTTTTTTAAAGCAATACTTGTGTTCTGCACTCCTCTAAACACCCGTGGATTTATTATTTTTGAAAACATATAGCTTTTAATAAGCACTGTCCATATTCAACCTTTCAGACAGGAGGCCACTGTCACATTTATTAGTATAGCTAGAAGTAAAAGAGTGAAGAGATGAGTACAAAAAGGGTTTCAGTGGGGTGAACAGAATTTGCCTCTAAGACTAACCATAATGGAGGGACCTCAATAATCATCATCATCAAACACAAACATTTCTATTGTGTCAAGCAGTGTTGGGTAACGCGTTATTAGTAACGCTGTTACTTTATTCAGTGACTAATAACGTAACGCGTTGTTTTTTTAAATTCAGTAACTGTGTTTCCATTACCAAACGCTTCATTACTCCGTTTCTTTCGGTGAGGTGAAGAGCACTGGACTGGACAGGGCACGGCATGACGGTGAGCTAACGCATTATCCGAGACCGAAGCTGTGTGCCAGTTCAGGCCGCAGCCCCTGAACTGGGACACAGCTTGGTAGTCACAGCGAGACACACAAGCACCCACTCCACCCAAGCAGCAGCGGTCGGAGTTCGACTCGAATTATAACCCCTGAAACGGTAAACACAGGGCGATCGCTCTGGGTAAACACAGCTGATCGATCGATAAAAATTACAGCTGGAGTGAATTTACTTCCATCATTGAAAAGAGGTTCTTGAACGTAACTCAGTCAAAGTAAGACATAGGCTATCCTTTTTTTGCAGTTCTGTTAGGTCAACCTGCTGTACTTGCTGACATCATGCAGCATGATAATGATGATGGTAACATTTTACTGATAAAAACGTGTTTTTTTCATCAGCATCAGTACAGAACTGAAATGACACAAAAGTTACTTTCTCAGTAACGCATTACTTTTTAGTTTAAGTAACTGAGTTAATTTTTTATGAAGTAACTAGTAACTGTAACTAGTTACTATTTTTCAATAACCAGCACAACACTGTTGTCAAGTGACAGTAGAGTAGAAGTGCTGGGAGATTGACTTGTATTGCTGAAATAGAATATTGTTGTGTTTCCAAAAGTGCTTTTGCACAGCTGATTTAAGTCCATGAGAAATGTATTAGATGTTTTGAAGATTGTATTTAGAGTTGTGAGAATGACATTTCTGATGTGTGAACTGCATCAAAGCGACTAAGAAATATTCAAATGTACAATAAACAGACAATCAAACTGAAAATAAATAAGGTTTTAAGTCCCATTTTTCTAACCATCTGGTTGACTGTAGCCTACTGTTGGTTCCATAAATATGGATATGAATGGAGACAAGTTAAGAAATTGTTTGTTTGTCTCCACAAGATCTGAGTACCATTTACTTCTGTCTCTCTGAAGACTGTTACATGATTTATATATTTATGTATTTTTTAAATTATTTACAGCTGTCAGTGAAAACTTCTTCAGCTCTGAAAATGAAGAATCAACATCAAAGAGAAACTGAAACTCTGCTTCAGAGACTTCGCCCTCCAGACAAATGTCAACAGAAGATGTCACCTGCAGATTTTCTTCAAATAAGTCGAGCAGTGGAACGGGACCACAAAATATCTGAGGAAGATCTTGGTCAAACATTTCTTCAGAGGTTGATGATGTTAGACTACAGAGCCAGATATGTTTCTGAAAGACAAAACAGTGCTGAGGTGATTTCTCCAGAATCTGAAGTGTCTGAAACTGTTGGCACAGATGACAGTGGTTTAGATGCTTTTTACAGCGCCACTGTTGTCCATGATCAAACAAAGGACAGTCCTGTTCATCCAATGGATGTTCAAATGGCGATGTTTCACTGCTCAGACAGCTTCCTGAAGCAGAACATGGTGACAAAGCTCTCACAGTGTCAGTACGCCTTACCTTTGCTTGTCCCTGACCCAGTCACAATGGAAGTTGAGTGTCCTCTGTGGACATTCAGACAAATAAGAAAAACATGGAAGAAAACTGAAATCAAAGATAATTCAACCATCATCACCATGAAGAGTTTGCCCATCTGTAAAGCTGAGACACCCATGTTGTTGTTTTTCCGCCTGGGTTCACCATCAGTGTCTAAATCTCAGCTGATCAACACTTTGATTAACGACCGTCACAACACCTTCTTCCATAGAGACTGTCCAGGTAGCACCAAGTCTCGCCATCTGATGGATGGTGTGGCAGAGATTGCCTGGTACTGTCCTGCTGGGAAACCTGATGATGCCTTCACTGACTGCACTGCCTTCTGTAATCTTCATGGTGATGCTTTGCTAAATGCTTTGGTAAAACAACGTGACATACTGACTGAAAAATCTTCAGTCAATGTTGTTCTTGTGCCAAAGCTGGAAAAAGGTGATAAATGTACTGCTGTAATCACAGCTCTTTTTAAGTCTCCAAAGCCTCTCATTTGTCTCACTGTTGATGACAGTTGTGATGCTGTTGAGACAGCAAACGGAAAATTCAAAATGGGTCTGAAAGACAGAAGCCTACGTGATGTTTCTAAAGAACTAAGAAAGATCATTAGAGGGATCTTGTCTGGACCGCATACATCCTTCCAGCTTGAAACCATGGCCGAGATCTCTAGAATCAGAGTGGATGAAGCTGACACCATGGCCGGAGGAATCAGAGTGGATGAAGCTGACACAGCCTGTCAAACAGGGAAATCTGCTGCTATGGAAATAGTGAATTTACTTAAGGGGATGGGCGTTTCAGATATTAAAGATAAATTCCTCTCTTGTCATGGCCAACTGTGGCATGACTGGTGCAAAACAAACAAAGAAATGTTTCACCTCACAGGAAACAAAGAAAAGGAGAGAAGTAAAAAGGAAGACAAACTGATGGAAATACGACAACAACAATGTAAAGCTTCCTGCAGTGAACTGGTGGAGTTGTTCATTAAAAGTCTCTCAACTTTGAAATCAACAGACAAAGATTATTTCCTGAAATGGCTTCAGATCTTAATAGATGCCCTCTCCACAGACGATCTCACGTCAATTCTCCAAAAATATGATGAGACGTGGTCTGAGGTCTTGGCTATGAAAAAGAAACATGGCAAATCTGATAGCTGTGATCAGATGCAGAAATCTCTGAAGGAACAGATGCAGAAATCTCAGAAGGAAGACCATGACCAAGAGTTAAAAAGTAAACAAACTGAGCTTGAAGAAATATCAACAAAGTTGCAGTCAGTAACTTTTGGCTTGGAGCACATCTTCAGAGAAATGGGACAGATCTATGAAGCCCATAAATCTCTGCGGAAAGAAAGACAGAGTGAGCAGACTGACTGGTCTAAATACCCTAAGCTGGCTGCAGAGCTGATGATATCAGGACACCCCATGGAGCTGATGGATGGTGATGCAGGTCATGTGCCTCTAACATGGGTCTCTAGTCTTCTAGGTGAAGTCATCAGGAAACTGGGCAACCAGAAGGTTTTTGTGTTGTCAGTTTTGGGCATACAAAGCAGTGGAAAATCAACTATGCTGAATGCCATGTTTGGGTTACAGTTTACAGTGAGTGCTGGCAGATGCACCAAGGGTGCCTTCATGCAGCTGGTCAAAGTGTCAGAGGAGATGAAGACAGAGTTGAAGTTTGACTATGTTCTGGTAGTGGACACTAAAGGACTGCGTGCTCTTGAATTAGCAGGTAACACAACTCTAAACCACGACAACGAACTGGCAACATTTGTTGTTGGTCTGGGAAACATGACACTGATCAACATCTTTGGAGAGAATCCATCTGACATGCAAGATGTTCTGCAGATTGTTGTTCAGGCTTTCATGAGGATGAAGAAAGTTAAACTTTCTCCAAGTTGTGTGTTTGTTCACCAGAACGTTACAGATATTTCAGCTGCAGAGATGAACATGGATGGAAAGAGACGCCTGCAAGAGAAACTGGACCAGATGGCCCAACTCGCTGCCAAAGAGGAGGGTTGTGATGCCAAGTGTTTCAGTGATGTCATTGCATTTGATGTGCAAAAAGATGTGAAATACTTTGCCCAGCTGTGGGAGGGAAGTCCACCTATGGCTCCTCCAAATCCAGGTTATAGTGAGAGCATCCAAGACCTGAAGAACTTCATCCTCTCTAAAGCTTCACAGTCTGCTGGGATTACTCTGTCAGAGTTCAAAAGCAAAGTCCGGGACCTGTGGGAAGCCCTACTGGATGAAAACTTTGTCTTCAGTTTCAAAAACACTCATGAAATTGCAGTGTACAGAAAACTTGAGGTTCAGTATGGGAACTGGACCTGGCACCTGAGGAGCAACATGTTAGAAATTGAAGCAAAGCTGTATAACAGAATTGAAAATGGAAGACTTGACAGGGTTGGGGTCAATTACCTTTCTAAAGAAATGGAGACGGCATATGATGAGACCACAAAAAACATGACAAAGTACTTTGATGATGACAGAGACAAAGAAATGTTGGTTCAGTGGCGAGGCCAATTTGAAATCAAGCTCAATGAGTTTCATGAAGAATTGTTGAATGTGACTAGAAGAAAACTGGATGAAGTTATCCAAGAGAAGAACGCTTGTAAAAACCCTTTTGATCAGAATCCAGAGTTTGAGGAGAAGCTGCTACAGAAGAGCAAAGAGCTCGCTGAGAAGTTAAAAGACAAGGAACAAGATGAAATGGAACTTAAAAAGCAGTTTGAGTCTTTCTGGAGTGACTGGGTGACAGAACTAACTAAAGGTATAAAACCTATTGAAGACATCGACTTAGCGGAAGATCAGACAAAAATCCTTCATGAGCTTGGTTTTGAACGGGCTCTAATCGATAAATGCAGAGAGAGTCACAGATACGCAGAAATAGCAAAGGCTAGGGATTACTGTGATTATGTGACTCTCACCATGCGTCAGCAAGCTGATCAGAGGGTTAAATTTTGGTCATCCAATGGCCCTTTACAGACTGAAGATCAATGGCAGATCAGATTCCTGGTTGATACAATTGTAGAACAGTCACTTGAGACAATCCAGAACAAACCTGTAGCTGTAAGTGGCTACAGTTCAACTTATTTGCGAGAAGTGGCCAAAAGTGTCACAGACGAAGTGAGAGAATTTCAATCAAAATGTAAATATGCTCTGAAGAAGGAGTTTACAGTTGATCTCTCACTGTATGTGTTTAACAGAGCACGACGTTGGCTTTCAGATTCTCACAACAAATTCAAGAAGAAGAATGATGCACGTGCTCATTTAGAAAACAAAAGAGATCAATTTTACAACATTTTCAGAAGCTACTGTAAAGGAAGCTCTTCTTCTATCATACTCGCAGAACCATTGAGGCTGTCTGTAACAAGACTGCCATTGGTCTTGTTAAAGAGCTGAAGGGCAGTTTCCCAGCATTCAATGAGAACAGAGATAACCTGGAACAGTTTGTGCTGAAGTCACTGGCAGAGAAAGAAAACTTTGATGATTTCATGATGTACATCCGACGCCCAAGGGAATATGTAGAAAAGTTTATAAGAGAGGAGGTAGACAAATACATCTTCAAATCACACAGAGGCAAAACACAAACTAGACTCAATAGAGAAGTGAAGGACCTGAAAACAGTTCTAAGAGATGCTTTATCTAAAGCCACAGAGAAAGTCAAAACTGAGAAAGGAGACACAGACATATGGCTGGAAGAATTTTCCAGTGCGATATAGGGATGCACGATCCACATTTTTTCACTTCCGATCCGATCCCGATACAAGAATTTGGATATCTGCCGATACCGATACTATTCCGATACCAGAGCTTTTTGTTCTTGATAAAAATACATGTGAAATTTCAACAATAATATGCCTGTTCTGCCTACTATGCAATTTTCACACTTGGCAAATTCATTCTGAGGGCCAGATTGGACTCTTGCTGGACCAGTTTTGGCCCGCGTGCCGCACGTTTGACACCCCTGGTCTACGATCTGAAAAATGAGATGAGAATATTTTGAAAAAAGCACCCCCCCCCCCCCCCCCCCCCAGCAACAACACGGGAGAGGTGTTGCGGGGGGTGCGCACACTCTGAACTATGGGAGCCCAGCAGGGAGCGTTGGTGGTGGATGTTGAAGAGAAAATCGATTTTCATTCAAATAAATCGACGTAAAGTACAAATTCTAATTAATCGATTTATTGCCCAGCCCTACATTGCACGTTGCTGTCTTGCTTTGTGGTGTTTCGAGCATGAAATATTTCCAAACAGCAGACGTGTGCTGCTCAATACTAGCCGGCTGCTACTGCTAGTGGCTCGGCTGGCTGCAAACAGCGGAATATATTTCCTGAACGGGGGTGTGTCCCATCTCTCTGCCTCACTGACACACGCCTCCTTCAGAAAATCCGTTCCACAATTTTGCAGCCACCTAGCAGAGTAGCCAACAGGAGTAACTTTTGGAATCATTTCAGCAGACTACCACGAAAGCACATGTGTTTCACGGATCGGAAATTTGCGCAGGTTGGATCTGAATTTTCCGATCCGTGAATTACACTTGTATCGGTACCCGATACCGATACTGGATCGGATCGGCCCCATCCCTAGTGCGATAGAAGATGAGCTGACATTTGATGCCCCATGTTCTCAAAAAGAGACATAACAGATTTTGACTATCTCGATGAAATGATAAGGAAAGGCCTTAAATCCATTATGGAGGAGATGAACAACCTCTCAGTGGATAAGACGAAGGAATCCAGAGTGAAGCCTGATGAAATCCTGATTGAGGAGCTGTGCAAGTGCTGCTGGGTAAAGTGTCCATTCTGTGGAGCTGTTTGTACCAACAGCACAAAAGATCACACAGATACTGACCTCACTGACCACAGTGCCCCTTTTCATAGACCTGATGGAGTTAGAGGATGGCACTATACGGGCACAGAGGAATTCCATATTGTTTTCTGCTCAACAAATGTTGCAAATGACGGGGATTTTTACCCCTAGTGCAGCGGAATCTATTCCCTATAAACAATATCGAACTGTTGGTCCAGAATATGCTAACTGGAGAATATGGCAGAAAATTTCAGGGTAAAGGAGAAATTCCCAGTGAGTGGAAACGATACAGTAAAACAGATGCGATTGAAAGTCTGGAGGTTTAGATGAACAATCTTACTTACCACTGAAAATGATGAATTAGACTCCAAACTTTGGTTTTAACATTGGCTATTTTTGTTAGAAATAAATATGGAGGGCAAATAAATTCACAGAAATTACAGGATTCACAAATAGAAGAATAGAAGAAAGTGGCATAAAAACTAATATGAATATGATAATGTTAAATCAACATAAACAGTTGGTTCATGTGAAATTCTTGAAGGTGGAACAGTTAATGTTGTCTTTTCATTTATTTTGTTTTCTAAGACGGGAAAATTATGAAACAGGTGCAGTGATGTTTTAAGGTTTAACAATATATGATTTCATTTAAAAAAAGATGTTTTGGGCAGTTTTTTGCCTTTATTTGATACAGGAAGCTCTATGTTAAATAAGTATTTTAAGTGTTCAGCTTTGTTATGTTGATCTAATTTCTAATAATTTGTCGTTGTATCTGAGTCAGCATGAGTTTTGTTGTTGTGCTCAGTTTATCTGATACTAAATGTTAATGCAAAGAATCTAAGTCATGTAAAGACAATGTAAAGGTGCGTTCACACCATTGCCCCTTTGTTTTCGCTTTATCGCTCAGCTGCAATCGCTCGTAAGTTTGGCACAATTCAACAGACGCCTTTTCACTTCGATGACGTTACGTCCACTGCCATGTCTCTTTATGGCAGCCAATCAGCGTTGAGCGGCAAGCGACTGACGACCAGTGAAATGACGTCGACTTGGGATTTCTCATCCCTGTCACTGTCGCTCGGAGTCCCAGTTAATTTTTGCTGAGCGAATATTCGTTCCATTGACATAAAAACACGTCAACAGCGACAAAAATAAAAGGTCCGGTGTGAACGCAGCTTAAAGGTTCATGAGGCAAGATTTGTGAAGAAATGCACAAGCGTTTTAAGTTTTTTACTGCTAATGGGCGATGAAGTGTTCAAAACCAAAAAGAATGAGCCCACTCGTGTATCTCTCCGTTGCCTTGAACAGGCTGTGTGCTGCATAATGCGCTGCAATTCTGGGTCCGAATTTCCCGCGCTGTCCGCGGATGTGACGTCAAATGACGCTGCATGCGCGTCCTCGACAGCTTCGGCTTTCCACCGCTTGCGACCAGCGGTCGGCGGATGTCTTGCAGCCTGAACAGTTACGTGAGCAGCGAGTAGAGAAATAACGTCATGTTCTTAAATTTTAATATTTTTTCATGCGAGAAAGTGACAGTTTAGATTCCCAATCTGTTGTCAGTTTATCCAAATAACGTCTGTAAGTAGATTTGCTCCGACATTTTTCGGAGGAGTGCAGAGCCACACACGAGCGGCAGCAGCGGCTCGTCACAGAGGCTGCAGCCGGGGAGCTGAGCTCATTGGCCGAGCAGCCTCTGTCCTCCTCCCAGGGAAGAAAACCAGCCGAGTAACTTCCCCACAGGTTTTTAGAGGTTTTCTGCCGGCTGGTTGAATTGTTTTTAGGAGATAAATGCTGGTCTCATTGATGAAATCTAACAGTGGCACTGTGGCAGTCGCATTAGTTCATTTGAATGAAAAGTGAAGCTTCAGGTGTGTGTGAGCAGCGCAGCCTTGGGGCTCTGTACGTACAAAAATCACCATATTTAGGCTACTTCAATAAATAAATAAATAGTTTTACAATGAGCCGATTGATTCATCCGTGGTCAGTTTATCCAAACAACGCCTGTAAGGAAATTCTCCGATGTGTTCGGAGGAGTGCAGAGCCACTAGAGCAGCCGAGCGGCAGCAGCGGCTCACAGAGGCGGCGGCGGCCGGTGTGCTGACCTGATGCCTGGCGGTCAACCTCCCGGTGTCGCGGTAAATTGAGCACTGTACAATGAGCGCGGCATGGCGCATTACTGTTTATTAACAGCCAGGCGCGACGTGTGTGTGTGTGTGTGTGTGTGTGTGTGTGTCGTGAGAGAGACAGCAGGTAGAGGGGCTGACTGGCAGAGATGAGAGATAGTGAAAGCTGTTCTTTTTTTCTGTGAGAGACTGCTGCGGCGGACCCAAATGAAACTGTGGCGGCTGATTAATAGAAAACACTGGTATAGTAACGTTATGCCATTTCCAATTCAGCCACAGTGTCACTGTCACAGCATCAGCTGCACCGCTGTGGAGAGTTGATGCGCGCTCCCGCACCAGCTTGGCTGATATGGCTGCAGTAACCCTGACGGCCGCTACGGCCGTTGTATCGCTAATGAGTTTTATTCCTTGATCTTGCCTCAAGCTCCTTTAAAGCATTGTCGAGGAAGGTCGAGGTTCCCAGCCTCAGCCTCAGAAGAAAAAGTAATTTTTGCTATTTAAAGAGTTTATAGCTTTGAAGTGTGTTTTGCTTAAAAAGAAGTAAATTTTGCTTAAAGAAGTACATTTTTACTATCTTAAAGATATTATAACATAAGTGTGTTTTGCTTAAAGAAGTATTTTTACTATCTTAAAGATATTATAACATTAGTGTGTTTTGTTTAAAAAGAAAAAAAAAGTTTTGCTTTAACAAGTATTTTTGTTTTTTATTATCTAGTAATCTTAAGATTTTATAACCTGAGTGTGTAATGCTGAAGACAGGAGAAGGTAGACATCTGTGATTTATCATTGTAACTCATGTTAATACATAGCAGCAGCCCAGAACCTCAAGGAGGGGGTGTAAGGAAGGTTGAAGGTTCTGGGCTCGGCCTCAGAAGAAATGTGATTTTTTACTGTCTTATGGAGATAACAGAAAGTGTATTTGAAATGCTAAAGAAATATCATGTGATTTTTGCTATCTTATTATATTGTAACCGGAAAATGTGTTTTTGCTTGTATCCTCCAAAACTGGTAAATCTGACACCTGTTCATCAGAGGCAGGTTTGACTGATGACTTGAGGGAGGAATTGATTATATGATTTTGTTTTATGCTCGTTTGATCCTGCTTTGTCACTGCTAAATTCCTGCAATAAAAATCAACCTAAAAGACAAAAGAAATGTTATCCTCATCTTTGAGTCTGAAGGTTTGTTAGGGTCCGGGCAGCGCAGCTGCCGGGACACTATTGTATTCCTAGGAATTCTTCTTCTTCTTCTTCTTCTTCTTCTTCTTCTTCTTCTTTCTTTCTTTCTTTAGGGTCCGGGCAGCTAAGCTGCCGGGACACTATTGTATTCCTAGGAATTCTTCTTCTTTCTTTCTTTCTTTCTTCTTCCAAGGAAGTCATACTTCCCATGGGCGAAAACTCACCAAACTTCACAGAAACATCCGACCCCATGCCAGATTCACTCAACTCCAAGGACATGTGCCCCCCCCTCCTAGGGGGGGCACAATAAGCGTTTAAATTTAAAAACTTTAAAAATTCCTACCAAACCAACGGTAGATGCTACAGTGTTGAAACTTCACCACAATGTAGCCTCAATACTGCTGAAACTTTTGTCCACTTAAACTTATTACAAATTATGAAGTCCATCACTCTGTTTTTTTCAATAACTGTAAAACTTTTAAAATGTATCTCCTCCCACAATTTTTGCTCAATTGTCACCAAACTTGCTACAGAGCATCTCCAGACTGTCCTCCACAAAACTTGTTTCTCGGATTTTTGATTAAGCAAAAATTGAGCCTACAGTGCATGAAAACGTTTGACTGTAAACACTACTGTAAACATATACCATCAAATTCTTGCTAAATACATTTTCAAACTTCCTGAAAAAAAATTAGAATATTTTGGAGTCATGGTTAATGAAGTTTGGCAAATATCAGAATTTTAATTCAAAAACTGAATTTTTGAGAACATTTTGAATTCTGCTCTCATGGGAACAACTGCAGCCAATGTGAGTGTGGAATTTTTAAACATCAGATTTTCTCTTATGAAGCAAAACACTTATCATTAAAAACAAATCACCAACATTTTCATGCTGTCAAGATGCAATTTATGTATTATCAGATTTTTGTTTAGATGACTGAATTTCTGAAATTTTGACCATTTCATCACAACAGCTGCCCGGGCACTGACTCACCTGAGTGGATAAATGAAGCTACACAGCAGGTCTCACTACCAGCCAATTAGCTCAGCGAGTTAAGAGCTGGTTCTTGGTGTCAGAGGTTGTGGGTTCGAGACCCAGCAAGGGTGATGATGATGATGATGATGATGATGACAGATCAAAATGTCACATGTCCTCAAGCTGTTTTGCTGTCTAAATGCAATTTATGTATTAACAGATTTTTGTTTAGATAACATAATTTCTGACTTTTTGACCATTTTTGAAATCTGCCTTTACAACAGCTGCCCGGGCACTGGCTCACCTGAGTGGATAAATGAAGCTACACAGCAGGTCTCACTACAAGCCAATTAGCTTAGCCAGTTAGGAGCTGGTTCTTGGTGTCAGAGGCTGTGGGTTCGAGTCCCAGCAAGGGTGATGATGATGATGATGACAGATCAAAATGTCAGTTGTCCTCAACACGAAACACAAGACAATTGTCCTAATGGTGGCACCACAGCAAGCTTCTAATTTTAAAAATCCAAATAGCTTGGACTGGACTATGTGCGAAGGCTCCTAACATCTTAGAGTCACAGTAGATGTTTAACAAATACATATCATTACCTCAAAAACTGATTTTTCTTTTTACTGTGGTTTCAAATCTGCCTACACGACAGTGAATGGCTTACTCAATTTGTGAAGCCACTGTTGAACTGCCACTTGTCAATTAGCTCAGTGCGATAGACAACGGTCTTTGGTTCCCGAGGTTGTGGGTTCAATCCTCAACTGGTCCAAATTGGACATTATAAGGACAACTGTCTTGTCTTCCTATTCTCCTGTTTGTTGCTCAGAATTGCCTAAATTTGCCCAAAAGTAGCCCGGACCCGACCCATCGCTGCGCAGCAGCTATAATTCTTTCTTCCTTCTTCCAAGGAAGTCATACTTCCCATGGGCGAAAACTCACCAAACTTTGCACAAAGGTTCAGTCCCATGCCAGATTCACTCAACTCCAAGGACATGTGCCCCCCCCTCCTAGGGGGGGCACAATAAGCGTTTAAATTTAAAAACTTTAAAAATTCCTACCAAACCAACGGTAGATGCTACAGTTTTGAAACTTCACCACAATGTAGCCTCAATACTGCTGAAACTTTTGTCCACTTAAACTTATTACAAATTATGAAGTCCATCACTCTGTTTTTTTCAATAACTGTAAAACTTTTAAAATGTATCTCCTCCCACAATGTTTGCTCAATTGACACCAAACTTGCTACAGAGCATCTCCAGACTGTCCTCCACAAAACTTGTTTCTCGGATTTTTGATCAAGCAAAAATTGAGCCTACAGTGCATGAAAACGTTTGACTATAAACAGTACTGTAAACATATACCATCAAATTCTTGCTAAATACATTTTCAAACTTCCTGAAAAAAAATGAGAATATTCTGGAGTCATGGTTGATGAAGTTTAGCAAATATCAGAATTTTAATTCAAAAACTGAATTTTTGAGAACATTTTGAATTCTGCTCTCATGGGAACAACTGCAATCAATGTGAGTGTGGAATTTCTGACTTTTGACCATTTCATCACAACAGCTGCCCGGGCACTGACTCACCTGAGTGGATAAATGAAGCTACACAGCAGGTCTCACTACCAGCCAATTAGCTCAGCGAGTTAGGGGCTGGTTCTTGGTGTCAGAGATTGTGAGTTCGAGACCCAGCAAGGGTGATGATGACGATGACAGATCAAAATGTCACATGTCCTCAAGCTATTTTGCTGTCTAGATGCAATTTATGTATTAACAGATTTTTGTTTAGATAATAGAATTTCTGACTTTTTGACCATTTTTGAAATCTGCGTTCACAACAGCTGCCCGGGCACTGACTCACCTGAGTGGATAAATAAAGCTACACAGCAGGTCTCACTACCAGCCAATTAGCTCAGCGAGTTAGGAGCTGGTTCTTGGTGTCAGAGGTTGTGAGTTCGAGACCCAGCAAGGGTGATGATGATGATGATGACGATGATGATGACAGATCAAAATGTCAGTTGTCCTCAACACGAAATACAAGACAATTGTCCTAATGGTGGCATCACAGCAAGCCTCTAAGTTTAAAAATCCAAATAGCTTGGACTGGACCATGTGCGAAGGCTCCTAACATCTTAGAGTCACAGTAGATGTTTTACAAATACATATCATTATTTTACCTCAAAAACTGATTTTTCTTTTTACTGTGGTTTCAAATCTGCCTGCGCGACAGTGAATGGCTTACTCAATTTGTGAAGCCACTGTTGAATGCCACTTGTCAATTAGCTCAGTGCGATAGACAACGGTCTTTGGTTCTAGAGGTTGTGGGTTCAATCCTCAAATGATGCAAATTGGACATTATAAGGTCAACTGTCCTGTCTTCCTATTCTCCTGTCTGTTGCTCAGAATTGCCTAAATATGCCCAAAAGTAGCCCGGACCCGACCCATTGCTGCGCAGCAGCTATAATTCAAATTATTACTGTGGTGCTGTCTATGATAGTAAAAAGCTAAGCCTTAGTGTGCACAACATCTTTAAAGCTCTTCAGGGGTTGATCTAGTTTTTGTGTCCACTTAAGATTATTTAAACAAGTCCTGGGTTGTTTTTCCAAACCCTTAAATTTAACCTAGCCACAAATAAAAAAGAATAGTCCCTTCAATTTCTGTGAGTCTTTCTCAGTCTTACCACACCAACAGGACGACGGATGAAGGAGAAGAGGGTCCTCTTCAGTCCAGATGTTCACACGGTCGACTCGCCACCCCACCTCGTCAGGGAAAGAATCCAGTTCCATCCTAGATAGATAGATAGATAGATAGATTTATTTGTCCTTTACAAGGAAAATTGTTCTCACCATTGCGTACAAATGGCCTAGAGAAGTGCAGATTACATTCATTTACATTCATTCCCACATTTCATACACCACAAATACATAGAAACATAAAAACATGAGACATAAAACATAAGACCCCGCACCCCACATTTACATGTACATTCCCCCCCATGGTTATGTTCTTTTCATTTCATAGAGGAAGCTGGGAGCTTCTGCTACAAACAAGCTTGAAATATAGACTTATTAAATTTTTTTTGGAATAATTTCTCATCAATACAAGACGGACATTACATACGAGCACTATGGAGGTATTTCGATGTTTTTTGGTGAGTCTTTTTGGACGAAGAAAAGTGAGCCCCGTTCGCAACCGTCATATGGACATGCAGTGCTGCACAGAGCCCCGCTGTAACTCAGAGAAGCCACGGAGGACTCTGAAACTTCTCCCAGCCCTGGTAACACTTTACAATAAGGTACACAAAATTAGAGTAGTTAATGAGTAACTAATGAAGAACTAATGAGGAACTAATGAGTAGTTAGTGAGGAATTGAGCTACACAATATTACAGTAGTTACTGAGGAACTAAGCTACACAAAATTACAGTAGTTACTGAGGAACTACTGATTAATTAACTATTAGTTAATGGTCAGTTCTTCAGGAATCCCTGATCAAATTTCAGAGTAGTAGTTAATGAGGAACTAATGAGTAGTTAGTTAGGGAACTGAGATACACAAAATTAGAGTAGTTACTGAGGAACTAATGATTAACTAACTATTAGTTAATGGTCAGTTCTTCAGGAACCCCTGATCAAATTTCAGAGGAGTAGTTAATGAGGAACTAACTATTAATGATCAGTTCTTCATTAAAGCAGATATCAGTGGAATGTTTTTGTTAATATAAGTCCTAAATAGTCCTATTTTCCGTCAGCAATCACTTACATGAAGTATTTCAGCCTAAACACGAGTCTCTCCGTCACTCTGCTCTGCTGTAACCCGAGGAGAAAATTTTCCTTGTGGGATACAAGTGTTATCCAATGAGGGGAGAGAACGGCATGAAGGGCTGTGTGTGCAGCCAAGGGATGCGCGTGAATGTGGTGACGTAGCACGAGGACCAATTGATGCCTGACAAGGGCGGGGGCTGCTAACTCATGGTGCGTTCAAGGAAACTCGTACTTTGTGTTTTTCCTTCCTGTGAAGTCATACCAGTTCGATCTGGTACGAGTTCACGGGTCGGAAGTTACGAGTGGCCGTTATAGGGAACTTTCACAGACAACAGGACGGTAAAAATACGAGCTACGGGTTACCTGGAACGCTACCAAGTCGTAGTTGTGACTTGAAGCTGTAACTTACGGTTTCAAAAGCCTGCCTTGAACACAGCATTAGCCGAAACGGCCGTGCCACTGATATCTGCTTTAACTCATGATCAAATTTCATAGAAAGTTAATCACAACTTGATGATTAGTGAACTAGTTACTTCATCAGTACAGAATCATTACTCAATAACATGTCCAGTAGTTAACCTTTATGACCTAAAGTGACATATAATGAGTGGTTTTTCATTTCTTCATCTTCATCTTTACATTAGTAGCCTAGTTCCTTAAAAAAATCACAGACAGCAGGATTCTTGAGAAGATTTTATTCATTAATTTCAGACCACATACACATCAATATGACCATCCATGTTGCCTTCAAAATAAATATGATAGTTTGTCACATGTTTGGTAGGCTAAATGAATGTATCATGGGGCTGTGTAGTACTGTATACTGATCACACCGTGGTTCACAGTAAAGTTGTTTGAGGTGCACAAAATTTAGAGTCGTTATTTACTATGAAACAAATTTGGAATGAATGAGGAACTCACTATTAGTTAATGGTGAGTTCTTCAGTAACTCCTAATCAAATTACTGAGGAACTAACTATTACTTAATCATTAGTTACCCTTTTTGTGTACCTTAAGGTAAAGTGAGACATCAAAATTAGTAGGTAATGAGTACTGAATCATTACTTAATCATTAGTTACCCTTTTTGTGTACCTTATAGTAAAGTGAGACATCAAAATGAGTAGGTAATGAGTACTGAATCATTACTTAATCATTAGTTACCCTTTTTGTGTACCTTATAGTAAAGTGAGACATCAAAATGAGTAGGTAATGAGTACTGAATCATTACTTAATCATTAGTTACCCTTTTTGTGTACCTTATAGTAAAGTGAGACATCAAAATGAGTAGGTAATGAGTACTGAATCATTACTGAATCATTAGTTACCCTTTTTGTGTACCTTATAGTAAAGTGAGACATCAAAATGAGTAGGTAATGAGTACTGAATCATTACTGAATCATTAGTTACCCTTTTTGTGTACCTTATAGTAAAGTGAGACATCAAAATGAGTAGGTAATGAGTACTGACTCATTAGTTACCCTTTTTGTGTACCTTATAGTAAAGTGAGACATCAAAATGACTAGGTAATAAGTACTGAATCATTACTGAATCATTAGTTACTATTTTTGTGTACGGTACACAAACATTACAGTAGTTACTGATGAACTAATGAGGAACCAAAATAATCATTTGCCTCCATGTGCACCAAAATGACATAGAATGTAAAACAACAACAACAACAACAAAAACCTTTGTAGCTTACTTGCTTAAAAAAAAAAGTCATTTGTCTTTTATTTTGGAAACAAGATATTCAATTCCGGTGGCTCACCTGTGCAGCTTTACTGTGAGGAGCAGTGAATTCATTTGACGACGATGAGAGAAGTAATGGACAGAGCAAGAGCAGAAGCTCCCATCTCGACTATATCAGAGACGTTCTATATCTCGAGGATGAGGATGTGACCGTACAGTATAAGTACATTTTAATGGTATCTCTCTCTTTTTTTTAAATATAAATTCGGTAAGATTGCTCCTCAAATTTACTGTAAGATAACTTTGTCCAAAGTGAATTTAGCCCTCTAAAACCGACCGTAGTTTGGTTAACTGAACGTTACATCGATGCTACGCTTGCACATGTTTTACAAAACATTAAATAAATTATCAACCGTTTATGATAGAGACGAGCTGTGAACAGCATCTGAATCGGGGGGTTATCCGCTTTCCGAGGGTCCTTGAATGGTGCCTCTACGACAACACGTGACACTGGAAGAGAAGCTAAAACGAGCATAGCATTGATGCTGAGGTTGCACATTTTTGACAAAATATTAAATAACTTATGAACCGTATATGACAGAGATGAGTTGTGAACAGCATCTGAATCACTGGATTTTTCGAATGGTGCCTCTATGACAACAAGGGACGATATGCGTCATGTAACCACATGGTAAGGGAACAGAGCTAAACCGAGCTAGCATCAATGCAACACTTGAGCATACTTTCATAGAGGCACCATTCAAGGACCCTCGGAAAGCAAAGAATCCCGCGATTCAGATGCAGTTAACAGGTTATTTAATGTTTTGTACAACGTGTGCAAGTGTAGCATCGATGCTACATTCTGTTAACCGACCATAGCATCGATGCAATGCTAGGTTTTAGAAGGCTACATTCACTTTGGAGAAAGTTAGCATAGTAAAATTTGAGGAGTCATCTTACACATCTTCCAAAAAAAAAAAAAAAAGACAGATACCATTAAAATATCACTGTACGGTCACACCCTCGTCCTCGAGATATCGTCGAAATGGGATTTTCCTTCTTTTGCTTTTCCCTGCATGGTCCATTGCTTCTCTTGTGCCAAGTGAATTCACTGCTCCTCACAGTAAAGGTGCACAGGAAATGATGATCTCGTTTCCAAAATAAAAGACAAATGACACTTTGTAAATGACCTTTAATATGATAAGAACATTACTTCATTTGTTGTTTTTATGTATATTTATTTAGTTTCTGAACATTAGTCAAGGTCAGGGCTTTATTTCTTATATATTTAGCAGACGTTATATTCAGTGCTTTTATTTTGAAAGCGTCTCGCCGAGACCTCATAAACTTCCGGTGCTACGGATTTTACCGGCAGTGTGTCTGCAAGGCCAGAGTGTCTCCAATGCTAAAAGTGTGCCTAACTTACATGAAACGCCCTAGCACCTGGCTAATAAGGGGCACAATTGTTTTTGTTACCTTTTCATGCTATATTTATGTCCGGCTGGAGTTTGGTCGCCATTGATAGTCTCATGTATGGAACATGTTGTGGTTAGCGGTAGCTATTAGCATTGGCAGCTCGGCTTAGTTAGCTTAGTTTAGCTCCATCTCACTTCAATACATTGAAGTGAGATGGAGCTAAGCTAACGCATCGATTGTTTTATTAATGCAACAGGACGTATTTTGTCTGTTTGATGTGAGGTCTGGTAAGGTTAAAAACAGTTTATTGGATTAAAAACAAACGGTTAAAAATATTTATTTCATGCTAATACAGCACTCCATTTGGATATTGTCTTTTGATTAAAATAAAGGGAGTCAACTTACATGATTGTTTATGTGATAAAAGCAGTTAAAAATGATTTCATTTATGTAAAAGGAAAGGTAACTGTATTTTATTTTCTTCTTCTCATAGCTCTTACGGTGTGTCTGCAACTGAATACGGTCCATGGAATGAAGGAATGTGAACCATCAGTTTCATCATTTGTGACCATCATTTAGCTGGGGACGCTACACACTTGTTATTTTTTATTAGGCTATTATTAAAACAAGAAAGCTACAAAGGTTTTTCTTTTCTTTTCTTTCTCTCTTTTTTTTTTATTTTATTTTTTACATTCTATCATATTTTCTTGTGTGTGGACATAAAATTTTTTTTTTATTTTGGTGTACCTGTGCAGGTAAAATCTTATTTTGGTGCCCGTGAAGACAAATGATTATTTTGGTTCTTCATTAGTTCATCAGTAACTATTGTAATGTTTGTGTACCTTACACAAAAATAGTAACTAATGACTAGGTAATGATTCAGTACTTATTACCTACTCATATTGATGTCTCACTTTACTATAAGGTGCACAAAAAGAGTAACTAATGATTCAGTAATGATTCAGTACTCATTACCTAGTCATTTTGATGTCTCACTTTACTATAAGGTACACAAAAAGGGTAACTAATGATTCAGTACTCATTACCTAGTCGTTTTGATGTCTCACTTTACTATAAGGTACACAAAAAGGGTAACTAATGATTCAGTACTCATTACCTACTCATTTTGATGTCTCACTTTACTATAAGGTACACAAAAAGGGTAACTAATGATTAAGTAATGATTCAGTACTCATTACCTACTCATTTTGATGTCTCACTTTACCTTAAGGTACACAAAAAGGGTAACTAATGATTAAGTAATAGTTAGTTCCTCAGTAATTTGATTAGGAGTTACTGAAGAACTCACCATTAACTAATAGTGAGTTCCTCATTCATTCCAAATTTGTTTCATAGTAAATAACTACTCTAAATTTTGTGCACCTCAAACAACTTTACTGTGAACCACGGTGTGATCAGTAGCCTATACAGTACTACACAGCCCCATGATACATTCATTTAGCCTACCAAACATGTGACAAACTATCATATTTATTTCAAAGGCAACATGGATGGTCATACTGATGTGTATGTGGTCTGAAATTAATGAATAAAATCTTCTCAAGAATCCTGCTGTCTGTGATTTTTTTAAGGAACTACTAATGTAAAGATGAAGATGAAGAAATGAAAAACCACTCATTATATGTCACTTTAGGTCATAAAGGTTAACTACTGGACATGTTATTGAGTAATGATTCTGTACTGATGAAGTAACTAGTTCACTAATCATCAAGTTGTGATTAACTTTCTATGAAATTTGATCATGAGTTAATGAAGAACTGATCATTAATAGTTAGTTCCTCATTAACTACTCCTCTGAAATTTGATCAGGGGTTCCTGAAGAACTGACCATTAACTAATAGTTAGTTAATCATTAGTTCCTCAGTAACTACTCTAATTTTGTGTATCTCAGTTCCCTAACTAACTACTCATTAGTTCCTCATTAACTACTCCTCTGAAATTTGATCAGGGGTTCCTGAAGAACTGACCATTAACTAATAGTTAGTTAATCATTAGTTCCTCAGTAACTACTGTAATTTTGTGTATCTCATTTCCCTAACTAACTACTCATTAGTTCCTCATTAACTACTCCTCTGAAATTTGATCAGGGATTCCTGAAGAACTGACCATTAACTAATAGTTAATTAATCAGTAGTTCCTCAGTAACTACTGTAATTTTGTGTAGCCTAGTTCCTCAGTAACTACTGTAATTTTGTGTAGCTCAATTCCTCACTAACTACTCATTAATTACTCATTAGTTACCCATTAACTACTCTAATTTTGTGTACCTTATTGTAAAGTGTTACCCCAGCCCTTAGTCCACATGAGGGTGAGTAGTAGATAATGAGTGAAATTTCAATTTTGGGTGAACCATCCCTTTAACTGCTGCATTAGTGATACTGATAGTGTAGCCACCGGGACGGGTCTGCAGGGTCCCGATTACGCTGCTAGTGTACAGTACTCTTCGTTCAATCACACGGGACACGGGGTTGGATCTCACATGGTCATCTCCTCTCCATATAATTCCTCTCCCAGTAGGGAACAGCACAGACTCACTTACCGTAGGCCATTACATTTCTCCACATGGTTTAGGCTAGGGATGGGACTTTTTGTCGACAAATCGACAAAAAATCGACACATCAAAAAAAATGGAGTGTCGAAATGTCGAGGGGGTGGGGCTTGTGGGATTTCCATGTGTAAATTGCCTTTTGTCTTTCAATATTTCCTATTGAGATAAACAGCAGAAAGTGCCACTTTTCCCCTAATGAAATAAAATATTTTAAATAAAACAAATCCACTTTTTCTAAATGGGATACTGAGCTACTTGACCCTCATTCTGCTTCACATGTGACGGGAGCATGCGCGCATGCTGATGCTGACAGGCGACAGAGTCCAGAGATCAGCTGTCCGGGCTCGCTGCAGTCTCAGGTGATGGTGCTGTTGATGACGAGTCTGGCTCCGCAAAAAGGGCAAAACATGTGAATGCAATGGTTGCATTCTTCGTAGAGGACCGCAGACATGCACGGAAAAAAAAAAAAAAAAAAAAGCAACCGAATGCGTGCTGCCTCGTCCGCTCGTGCCGACAGCAGCGTTAAAGGGATAGTAGCATTTTTTTAAAGTGGGGTTGTATGATCTACAAATAGCCCCTAAGTACTTTAATTGCAGTAGAAGACTCTCTGCACTCCTCCTGTTAGCAACGCCAGCCCATAATAGCCCTGCCCAGAGATTTACAACATACAGTGTTGTGAATGGACCCAAAGAAACGGCCTATTTTCACGGCCTAAAAGAGGTTTTACCTGAAAAAAAATACACAGTTCCATTGTTCGCTATAATATCATTTTTTCCAGCCCTTAAAGTGCAGGAAGAACGCAGTTTTTATTTGGACCTAACCAACTGCTGATCGGCGGGCGCTAACCCTGGGCGGAGGGATACGTGAGTTAGTTAGGTCCAAATAAAAACTGTTTTTCCTGCACTTTGAAGGGCTGGAAAAAATTATATTATAGCGAACAATGGAACTGTGTTTTTTTTTTTTTCATGTAAAACCTCTTTTAGGCCGCGAAAATAGGCCGTTTCTTTGGGTCCATTCACAACAATGTATGTTGTAAATCTCTGGGCAGGGCTATTATGGGCTGGCGTTGCTAACGGGAGGAGTGCAGAGAGTCTTCTACTGCAATTAAAGTACTAAGGGGCTATTTGTAGATCATACAACCCCACTTTAAAAAAATGCTACTATCCCTTTAATAAACCACAACAACAGCACGTGTAGCCCCCCCCCCCCCCCCCCCCCATATCTGCTGCTGCTGTTAAAAAAAGGGGCTACAATTCAACAAAAAGTCGACACATGGGCCTCGACAATCGATTTTCCAAATCCTGTGTCGTTCCCATCTCTAGTTTAGGCTAGCACATAAGTAAACATTTCTAACATGGAGGCTGAGCAACACACATAGGTTACCTGTGATGATAACATGAAACACAATGTGAGTGAGGTGGTCATCTCCTCTCCATATAATTCCTAACACACACAAAAAATAAAATATATTGAGCATGTAGGCTACGACATGGAGGATACACACACACTCGTTC
Source organism: Trachurus japonicus (assembly GCF_045865225.1). Classification (NCBI taxonomy): domain Eukaryota; kingdom Metazoa; phylum Chordata; class Actinopteri; order Carangiformes; family Carangidae; genus Trachurus; species Trachurus japonicus. The sequence continues at coordinate 3,170,277 of NC_140929.1, forward strand.
ACGCACACACACACTCGTGACGTGCACGTACACATGCAGGGAGAAGCCACGGCAAAATAAACTTTCTCTCTCTTGCTCAAAACGGCTCTTAAAACCTGCCACTCGACAGAGAACACCATAAACACCTCTTCAAACATTTCTACACCAACATTATTACGTTGAATTAGCATTAAAACTCAATATATATAATTTTTCACTTCCAGAGGCTAACTACGTACCTCTCCCAGTAGGAACAGCGCAGACTGAGGAGAAAGGAAGCTACGCGCCGTCACGTCCACAAACTTTCAAAATAAAAGCTCAGATTTGTAAAAAATAAAAGAAATACAAAAATTAATCCACAAAAACGTGAATTATATGAACGACAATCCACATTTACAGTAAAAAGAAAGTAAAACACATCATGTGATGGATTTTGGTGAAATTAATAATAATAAAATGAAATAAAAAAATACCAAAATATGTTGTGTCCTTTTTTCTATCTGTTACAATATCATATAAAATATCAGCCTCACAAAAGATAAAATCATTAAAGGTCCAGTGTGTAAAATGGGGGAAAACTGTGACATCCAGCATTCAGATTCTAGATTGCAGCGTTCACTCGCTGTCACTCACCCCTCCCGTCGGCAAAGTGACGGTGGCCTCCAAGGACAAAACACTTGTTAACCACAACTGGGAGTATTTTGGGAGCATGGAGTGATGAGGTAAATATCTAAACCATTTTACCATTTTTCCTCCTCATCCTTCTTCTTCTTCGTTTGTTTATTTATGAACTTGAAACTCTCTGATCTGCTCTCTGATTGGCTGGATTTTCCCTTCAGGCTGCCATACAAACATGGCGGCACAAGATGGCGACACTCTCTAAAGCAAGACCTTTGTTATATGTAGATATGAAAGAAGAATTATAAGGCTACGAAAACCCACATACACTCCTATGGGTAGTAGATTCAGATTTTGCCAATAAACCTTAAAACTTATTACACACTGGACCTTTAATTGACTGATAAACAATTAGGAAACCCATATGTACATATAAAACAACTCACAGTTCAACAGTAAATACACTGGATTAAAGTAAGTAAAATAATGTAGCCTAATATGAATTTGTCGTAAGTTTGTTATCACACCCCTTATATCTCACGCCTGTGTGCAACAGCACCGTACTACACAGCCATGTCTCTCCGTACCGGCACCACCGGGATTACGGCAGCCAATCAGCATTGAGAGACAAGCGACTGACGACCAACCAAATGACATTGACTTGGGATTTCTCATCTCGAGCGATGAACCGCTCTGTCGCTGTTGCTCAGAGCCCAGCAATCGCCCGTTTGCATTGACTTAATATGTAAACTCGTTGCCAGCGACAAAAATAAAAGATACGGTGTGATCGCAGCTTAAGGAATTTTTTTTTAGTTCCTTTTAGAGACACAGAGGAGGAGAGACAGTTCAGCTTTAAAGGTCGACACACACCGTCAACAAACTCTTCTCAGAATCGCTCTGCATCTTTAGAATAAACATTAATTTTCCCTTTAAAAGTTTGTTACATGACACCAGGCGACAGCGACTGTGCTGCTGTTTGTGTCTCTGTGATTCTCACAGTGTCGCTGACTGTTGTCACATTAAGCTCAGAGCGTTCATCTGTTTATAAAACATCATTAATATTCATATTTGCTTTTGTGTAAAACAGCTGCCTGAGTCCTGATTAATTCATCCCAGCAGTGACAGACTGAAGCTGCTGCTGCTGGAAATAAAGACAGAAATTAACGAAGCTCATGTTTCTGTCACTTCATGTGTGCGTTAGACGTAACGGCGTGAGGAGGCGTGAAACGCTGCGACACCCTGCAGCCGTCTGCTTCTGTAAATGTATAGTATATAATGTGTGATTAATGGTAGAGAATGACTCATTAATCCTTAATACAACTAATAAATATTCATTCATGTAATTTGTGTTCATTCATGAAGGAAATACATAAAGGACGCAGCTCAATGAGGAGGAAATATCAAATATGATGAATTAGTTATGAAGTCAACAACGACAAAAAGGGAAAAAAAATTAATAATGAAATAAAACAGAATCTTTTAGAGAAGAGCAAAATAAGATTCTCATTATTTTTCATTTTCTATTTAATTAATTGATATTTGAAAACACTGGAGAGTGTTTTCCAAAAACAAAAAAATCGCATAAAAGTGAAATTATTGTTTAGCAAACTGAATTAGAAAGAGTTTAGATGTTACAAGGGCTGTGAAGACAAAAGAATAAACATCTACCTTTATGCTGTATGGAGCTTTAATACAAACATCGACTTCTACGTTACGATCTGTATTTGATTAATAAAGATAAAATGACGTCTAAATAACATTTAAAACGAAAACGAAGTTTGTTTCAGAGCTGTTAAAGTCAGTTCACCCTGTCACCTCGTCTCTGCTGTCAATATATGTGGTGTGAATGTGTGTGTGTCTGTGTCTGTGTGTGTGTAATTGGCTCCTGCAGGAATTCTTCACTTTGTTGTCAGTCTGCAAAATTCACAACTTTGCAGGAATCTCTGAGCAGCAGCAGCAGCAGCAGCAGCACGACAGCCCCGACCAATCACACGACACGGCTGCCAGAGCTTTTCCCTCCAATCAGCAACATTTCCCACTAACGAGGCTCGTTATGGAGACAGTCAGACATGTAACATGATGTGACACCTCAGACGGTCAGGCTCTAATTACAGGGTAACCAACCACGCCGAGTGAGAGGTTTAAGTTTCCTGCCTCATTAGCCGCTCGTCCTGTTTGTTCAGTGATTACATATCAATTAGCTCCGCCCCCTCCTGTGATCTGGGTCATGTGATTGAACTCGTTAACGTCGGTCTAATTAGGGAGGTCGGACTGTGGAGAGGAGCCGTAGAATAGAGAAACAGAGTCGTTGTCTTATTTTCTTCTGATGGTTTTTCTCTCGGCCAATCAGGTTTCTCCTCACATCAGCACGTCTCCTCCAATCACAGGACAGATCAGTCACTGTAATGAACACTGCAGGCCGGGGCAGTGTGGACTGATTGGTCGCCCTTTCTTTCATTTTTCCCACTGCAGGTTGAGTTCATATGTCACACTTCAACACCCAGGACAACACACACACACACACACACACACACACGCACGCACACACACACACACACACACACACACACACACACACACACACACACACACACACACACACACACACAGAAATGTGAACAATCAGCAAACTCAGGTCCTCAGGTTCCTCGCTGTGATTCTGTTTGTTTCCTCCTGTAAAACGAGTGAATCTCAGTCTGAAGAACTGACAGAAACCTGCAGTTCCTCCAACGACCACTAGAGTTCGACACTAAAACTACCAGTAGCCGAAATGTACAGTGGCCCTGAAGTGCAAATCAAAACGGCAAATCAGAAAACATAACGGAAAAAGAGAAAACACAACGGCAAATCAGAAAACACAACAACAAAAGAGAAATCACAACAGCAAATCAGACGTGTGTGTTGTGTTTGACAGCTGTCAGTAGATCTATGAACTGTGGCTCTGGCCTGAGGCTCAGACGTTACCACGGCAACTTGAGGTGGTTGCCAATGACGATAGAGGCCCCCCAGGCTGAGGCAGACAGAAACGTGGAGAAAAAGAGCGATTTTCTGCCTCTGCACTGGTCTCACATTTAGGCTTACTCTGACAAAACGGTAACTCCTATCAGAAAAAAACACAGACCATCATCGCTGTAAGGACTTCCTGAACGATTTGGTATGATTTTGGTGTTTCTACAGTAAATATTTTGGAGACACTTGCAAGTTTAAAACAGGGGTCCGTTCTGCTTCTCTCAGACAATCTTTCTATTGGAGTCAATGAGGAGCAGAGAGAGACGTGGCCGCACTCAGAGGCTGATAATTCAAATTCTGTAAGTCTCTCAGATATTTTGAGCACATGATGAGAGACAGAACAAGTTTGTCTACAAATTTGGAAAAAATCATGTGTGTAGAGTGTAAATTGTGGCAGGGAGGAGTGAGGAAAGAGAAAAGTTTCAGAAGATTTCAGACAACTTCTCCCACTCTAAGTGATGATGTCACCCACTCTGACACGAACATTCATAATTCATAATTTCTCCAAAAATGATCATGATCATTGATCAGTGATTGATCAAAAACTGTAATACCTATCAAAACGTGGATTAATACACCAATACACAAGAATTGTGTCTACTGCTTAAAGTTCAAATTAAGTCTCTAGGTGAAAGTATGCCTGAGCAGTAGACGTTTGTAAAACTCGAATGATTGCTCTTTTTTTTCACCCGTCACGTTGACTTCAATGCAAAATTTTTCTCAAATCAGTATTCTGTTGAGAAAAACTGGTCCCTGAAGTTATTCATAGCTGTAGGGACCAGTGCTCGGTGCAATTACCCCGTGGCCCTAATAACAGAACGTTACCAGACAGAATTGTTTTAGAGGTAAATTCAGAGACTTCTTGATGAAAAACTGCATGTTACCTAGACTGATTTATCTGGTGGTAAAGAGGCACCTGTTTCACACTCACACTTTATATATTTTCCTATTCGTATTAGCTAAAACGTATTCTTTTCAAACCAGGACTGTTTATTATCGTATAAATGACAATGAGTCCAGCTCTGTACAATCCATTTGTCCATTTATCACTGTGACCATGACAACCAAGGTCTGGTCCCAACGGGTCGCTGATCTGTAATTAATGAACGTTGAACATTAATTATTTTCATTATCACAGATTGTTCCTCATCAGCTCGTGTGATAAAGGTGTGAAACCTCGTGGCGACATCGACGTCTCCTCCTGAGGATGTGAGGAGACACAGCTGGTTCACATCTGGATTCATCATCACCGAGTCTGTAACACTTCATGAAACACATGAGTGAAACCGTTTTGTTCCACGGAGATAAATGGAGGTGAGAGGGTGAAGAGAAGGTAAGAAGGAGGTAAAGTAAAGTACAGGGAAGGAGAGGAGAGGAGGAGGCGATAAGGAAAGGAGGAGAGGATGGAGGGAGTGAATTAAACGTGAAGACGGTTAATGAAAGGAGGAGCTGGCAGAGAAGACAGAACGAGGAGAACGGAGCATTTTAATGGAAATGGAACCGAGCCGAGGAAAAAAAAAAACGTGAAGTTAGACAGAGTCATTATCACAAGTCAGCAAAGTGTTTTCCTCAGGAGAGACTGTGTGTGTGTTAGTGTGTCTGTGTGTGTGTGTGTGAAAGAGAGAGAGACACTTTGAGACAGTGAGACAGTTTTTTCTCGTTGCCAAAGGTCAGCGGATCAACAGCTCGTCTGCCGCTCTGATAACACACTCTAAATTAGACGGCGGTGTGTGTGAGGCAGTGATTTATGGAGGTGAAGTTTATCGTCATTACATTCAAGGATGAATATTCACAAAACTTTTTCCTTCTACTTCTTCCTTCTACTTCTCCTCTTCATCACTCCATCATCATCATCAGTCGGCTGGTTGTTGTTGCTGAGCAGCAGCTGAAGGGTTGAACCTCCTCTGAAATAAACTAAAACCAGTCAATAGGACGTTAATGGAAACACAATTTATGACTTTAATTTGACCAAACAGGGTCAAGTGTGTGTGTGTGTTTGTGTGTGTGCGGTCAAAGATCATAAATTAACAAAAACACAAACACACACACACACAGACACACACACAAGCCTGTCAGTCTTGGTTTGTTTCAAAGCAGCCGCGCCTGAATCACAGTACTGTATAAACTATAAACTATGAAGCTGCATTTGATGATTATTGATTATTTTTCTCCAATTAGCTGATTGATCATCTTGTCAGAACTTTAACAGGAAGTCGTGTCCAGACACCGAAGCGTCATCATTTCTGATTATCGTCCAGAGAAGGAGAACAAAGGAGCGAGGAGGAGAAAGAGGAGGAGGAGTCGGTTTGACTCACTTTGATGTGATGTCATCAGCCTCATTGAAATGAATGGAACCTGTCGGCCCCACACAACGACCTCACCAAACTGAATCCAGATCAGATTTAACACAAACTCATTGAAGTATAGCTTAGCTTAGCTTTAGCTCAATGTTCCTGATAATTATAATTATTGTATAATTTGCCACTGAGCCCTGCTGACTGTGATGAACAACAGATCAATGGATCGTCACAAACTAAACTACAGTCATTCATAGTGTTTTTTTTAATTATTGTTTATGGTTTGTTTCATTGATTTACTAACTGTTTTTATTGTAAGGTGACCTTGAGAGTCCTGAAAGGTGCCTATAAATAAAATGCATTAGGATCAACCCTACTCACTCCAGTGGCCTTTTGACTTTTCCACCATGAGATTGAACAAGTTTTTTGACAACTAACTAACTAAAGTTTGCCGTGCTTAAATCCAATGTGCAATTTCCTAGTATCGATTTAATCGATTTTTAAAAAAACCCCATTTTAAACGATTTTAGATCGATCTATGTCGCCTGGAAGGCCAACTTGCCGAGCACAGATTGATCTAGTTCAAGGGCGCGTTAGCTTCCAAACCTCCGACCCTTTGAAACACGACGACGAAGAGGAGGAGGAAGAGGAGGCAGCTGCTGTCAGGACGAAGATCTGCTGCTGGAACCAGGAGGAAATATTAAAGCCAACTCAACACTTTGTTCAGAGTTTCCTCTCGGATCAGCTGCTTTGTTTATTAATGGTTTGTTCCCGTCCCTTCATCATCTCCGGCTCCACACAATGTTCCCTTTGTGTTTACATTACCGCCGTAATGTTTGTGTAGTTTGGCTCCTTTTTTTCCCTCTTCTCAGCTCATTTTGAAGAAAAGTTGCCGAAGAAACGTGATTGATAGTTTTTCTCTGCCTCGGTGGTGTGTTTTTTTTATTCCTCTGTTCTTCCCTTTAAAGTAAACTCAGTCTGAGAAAAGCTCACACACTGAGGACGGCAGAAATAAAAGAGATAACTCAGATTCTCTATCTCTAATTCTCGCTGCGACTCAGTAAATCTCTTTTAAGAGGAGCTATAAAACCACCCGGCTGCTGCTCTTATTAACATTACAGTGTGTGTGTCTGTGTGTGTATGTGTGTGTGTGTGTGTGTGTGTGTGTGTGTTCAGACCTGCAGAGCTGCAGACTGGTCATCATTTCACACTCGTATCGTGAGATTAAGTTTAAATTGGTTTAATACATCAAGTGTTTATGGTTCTGGTTGGTTTAAGTCTCCAGGTGATGTGAACCTGAGCCGCGTCCTCTTAAGTGAGGACAATCAGTTGTGTGTCTGTCTGTGTGTGTCTGTCTGTGTGTGTGTGTCTGTGTGTGTTTTTGTTGCTGAACTAAGCGCATAAGACACAATCAGATCAAATGGATTAAAAAGGATTAGAAAAAATAATAGACAAGTGACAGAGAATTAAAACACAAAGGGACACACACGCATGCACAACGATACAGATGTGTAGTAATAACAGTTCTTGGTTTGGCGTTCAGCTGCTTTCAGCATTCACATGCATTTCCTTCAGGAAATACAATTTCTAGTTTTACTTCATTTTGTCTCTTTCGTCAGTAGATTTTTCCTAAATTCACCAAAAGTTACTCTGACCCATGTCATGTCAGGTATCATTATAACGATCTTTCTCTCCTGAACAGTTATCTAGGCTCTAAGAATTGTCATCTCATCCGTATCCGCAACCAATCGTAAAAGTACAATTTACATTAACAATCTATGTAATTTTACAGTACAAGTCTTTAAAGGCTGTTTTCTCAAAAAGAGTTTTTCCTCAAATCTCCACTTCAGCAGCAGATTTATACAGTTTTATTCCTGAAAACAATTTTTTGGGGTCTGGTGACAGTATTTTCTCATTTACAGAGTGATAAAAAGAGATATCCACCCTCTACCCTCTGTAAAAACTTCTGACTCTAATATGTCAACAAAATAAAACAAGAATTTTGAAAGTGGCTTTATCCATTGTTCAGATTTCAGTTCTGGAAAATATGCAAATTAGTGCATATTTCATTAGATATTGCCTCATTTACATATTTAAACATAACATTTGACAAAACTTGTAATACAAAAAATATTTGTCTTAATGTAAGTGATAAACTTGGGAAGTTTCATGGTGATATGTGTTAGTTTAAATTTTTTTTTACCCTATTGACCTGTAGTGAAACTGTTCTCCTCCTGCAGACAGAGGGCGCTGCTGCTCCAAACCTCCACTCACTCAGAGGCTGCAGGTCGACTCAGGTGTTTAGTAACAGTTCAGTCAAACACATGAAACATCATCAGGTCGTTGGAACAAAGCAGCAGCAGCACACACACACACACACACACGGAAAACATGAATAAAACATGAGTTCAACATAATGTCCAGTTTGAACTGAGGACAAACACACACACACACAGGCCACTGGGAGCTTCAGCACGACAACGGGGACAAATAAACACTTATATGCACACACACATACACATACACACACATAGACACACAAACCAGGCAGCTATACAAGAAGTGTGTGCGTATTTGTGTGTGTTCGTGTGTGTGCGAGTGTGCCCCATGGGCCTGGTTGCCATAGGGATTGTGATAAGGGTTCTAAATGGAACTCAATAATTCATGAGCTCTTGATAAGATGCACAACACGCACACACACGCACAAACACGCGCACATGCACACACACAAACGCACACACTTAGACACACAATTGCACACACACACACTCTACACATCCAGATTACAATACACACAATTACAAGAAAACAAGAGAGACAATCCTCTCCAGACAAACAAGGAGAGAAACTGTGTGCTGCAAACAAATACAGGAACAAAGCAGGTACAACCACACACACAACCACACACACATAGACACACACACAACCACACAAAAAGACATTGTGGTATTAATAATAAAAATGCTCAGTTTCGAGAGTTTCAATCCGCCTCTGTTCAATACATCAACTTCAGAAATATCAGATCAATACCAACATGATTGATTTCACGTCGATGAGCTTGAAGTTCATGGATCAAAGGTTTTCTCTCTCGGAAAATCTGAAAAATTTAATTTCCGACTGGGAAAAACACTCATTAACTCATAAAGTTGTGGAATTGTCGACAACGTATAGTTGTGTAGCCTACGTAAAAACAGTTTAGATGAAGGTAACTGTCTGGTTGACTGTTGGTTAAAGGTGCAAATGAACCAATCGCACATCAATTGTTACGCTAACTTTAAAGCCGCAGTGTGTAACTTATTTGTCTTTTTATTAGCAAAAATCAAACCTGTCTTTCATAAATACGTATTTCACTGAAGTGGAATCACAGCTGCATACAAATGAAAGCTTTCTGGTACCTTAGAATGAGTTGTTACAAGTTGTTAACTTACAAATACATAAGTGGGCGACGCACCGAACCGAGGCGGCCATGTTGCATCGCCATTTTTTTTTACGTTGAGTGGCAGCATGACCGTAGGTAACCACGGAAACTCAGCGGAGCTGTGGACTCGGCCTGTTAAAACTGTCACCACTGTGTAGTGTGAGGAAGGACGGAGGCACTGGTGTTGCATTCAGGTGCAGTCAGCCAGATGGCCGTCGGCAAACCAACCGGATGTCATTTTACTCCACCAGAGAAAGACGGTAAAACAATACCACATCACCATGACAACATATTTCTACATAGACGCTTGTTTATCCTGTTACATGCAGCGTCTGTTGTCTGTCTGACGTCTGCCCGATTTCACGTGAATGCAACATCAAGAATACGTTCAGAAATGCAACCGCACCGCTAGATGGGGGAATTCCTACATATTATACCTTTAAATGTGTGATCGCAGATACACAATGACATCACGGGAGGGTCAAATCAAATCAAATAAATCAAATAAACTTTATTTGTCCCACCAGGGGAAATTTGTCTTGGACAAGGGAGTTATGACAGCTGCCATGTAGGCTACATGTAAAACATCCATACAAAATATATAATATACAATACACTTTCTTATCTTAATCTCCTGAACCATCTTATCTTCTTCTTGGGGACTTGGTGTTTTATGGTTTCCCTGTTTTGCTTAAAGGGATACTTCACCCAAAATCTATTATTTACCAACTTTCACAGTCATGCCAAGGAAGGGTTTGGAGAACTTTCAGAGTCATCAAAACGCTTTTGGTGTTCCAGGGGGGGTCCGGCTGGCAACAAGTAGAAAATTGGTGAATTATCAATTTTGGGTGAACTATCCCTTTAAGCAAAACGGGGAAAAACATAAAACACATCCCCAAGAAGAAGATAAGATGGTTCAGGAGACACCAAAGTTATATGGCTGAGTAAACAACAGTATTTTATGCCAGAAAACTGCACTTCTCCTTTAACACAACAAACAGTGAAGCCGCCGCCGAGGCTCATGGGAAAAGACCAGGAAGTAAAACACTGAGGTTATAGTTGATCGCTGAGTCGTTAGCACCTGTGATCTCTGGTTTGATGAATTAAAACCTTCGGCTCTGCGTCGTCGTGTCCATTGACCCGGTCGCAGCGATGCAACGAACCGACCGACCGACCGACCGACCAATCAATCCACCGATCGGTCCGTCAGCAGACAGCCGCCGATACCGCCGATCGATCCCTCGGCCAATGAGGTCATCCGGCCCGGAGCGTGGGTGAGGGGGGGGCAGACTCGATGGTGTCGTGGGCTCTGATCACAGCGATTGATCATGTGATCGATCATCTACTGAGAGAGGGAGAGGGAGGGAGAGCCATCTCAGGAAATGAAGACCAAGTTTTCTTTTTCTTTTCTCTCCTCACAGTGATTGTTTTCTTCCCGTCTTATCACCTTCTCCATCACTCCTTTATTTGTTTCTTTCTCCTCCACCGTCTCCTTCCTGATGTGATAATAAAAACTGGATGCTCTCCTCCATCGCCTCCTCTTCTCTCCTCCTCCTCCTCCTCCTCTTCACACAGTAATAAAACATCTCTCTTTATAAACTTTTCCTTCTTTCTGCTCCTCTCTCTGCTTCGATAGAGCCGGTATTACTCCTCCATCTCCTCATCCTCTTCCTCTCCTGACAGTGATGAAGAGTGTTTTCCTTCCTCAGGCAGGTTTTTGTCTCAGAGCGGCGAACTCCTCCAACTCCTCCAACTCCTTTTTTTAATTACTTTTTCACGGCGGTGTGTCGTAACGATCAGGGATTAATGTGAACACAGTCACTTCAAACACCTGACGCTCAGATCAGAGTTATTCAGCGCAGCGGCGAGAAATGGAAGAGCTGTTTGTCACTCACGTCTGTTTTAATGAAAAGAAAAGAAAAGAAGGAAAAGAAAAGCTTATGCTGCCACTTTATTGATATTGATATTATGATAACCTTTCCTTCTTTATTGTATTTACTCAACTACTTATTACTTTCACTTTATATTGTATATTTTATTTCAGAACTTTATTGTTATTGTGCAAAAGTGCAATGAAATTGGAGGCATATAAAATCATAAAAACGTAACAACCTACATAAAACAAACAAACATACACACAAATGTTTCACACAACTCATTCATCATTCATGCAGGCAGATGCACATTCATACTATAAAATATGACACTGTTGTGGTAGAATCTGTGGCAATAGATACTTTTTGGTAGACAGAAACACTTTATCTACTGTACATTCACACTACCTGAAGTCTCACTACTGTGTCTTATTTGGACCGTATGGACATGTTCATCATACCAATATTTTTGAAAGAGCAGATCTGTTTACACAACCGTTCATCTGATGCACATGACATTTGGAGATATTGTGTGATATTGAATTTGATTCAGTTTGGATGCACGTGCACACACGTCAGAAGAAAAAACAACACCTATTGCTCGGGTGCAAAAACTCAAAATCTTACCAAGAATATTTGTCTTATCTCTAGTCAAAATGTCATTTCTAGTCAAAACAAATCTCATTATACTTAATATAGCCTAAGACTTGTGACATTAAAAAGTAGCTTGTTTTTAGACACTTTTTTACTTCTTTCAAGCAGATTTTCACTTGAAATAAGTAGAAAAATCTGATAGTGGAGCAAGTTTTTCTTCCTTATTACAAGCACAAAAAACTTGCTTTCACTGGCAGATTTTTCTACTTATTTCAAGTGAAAATTTGTTTGAAACAAATGAAAATGATCTGAAAACAAGTTCATTTTTAGTTTTTGAGTCTTATATTAAGTGGAAAGAGATTAGTTTTGACTAGAAATGAGACATTTTGACAAGAAATAAGACAAATATTCTTGGAAAGATTTTGAGTTTTTGCAGTGTACACAGCTGGGTCAGCTTGAAACTGAAAATATAATGTAGTAAATTGATATAAAAATAACAACTCCACAACGCTCTGGTGGACAAGTTCCTGCACATTCACCATGCTATGAAATAATCATGTAACATTAGAGACAGAGTTGTTTTAGAGGCAAATGCAGCTGGAACTACATTCTAGACACGGCTGCTGGGCGGAGGGATTTCAAAAGCGCAAGTAGTTCTGAGTATTTGCTTCATGTGTCGTAATGTTACATAATTATACATGATTATTTCATTGCATGGTGAATGTGCAGGTCACAACTCGTCCACCAGAGCAGCTCACGTCTCTGCCCTGCCGATCTCAAAACAACATGCATCGATAATTAAAGCGGTTGAACCTACTGCTATGGCTGTAGGGATTATGGTGGGAGGAGGATTTGCCAAAATGTTGAACTATCCCTTTAAAACAATAATCGGTCGATGGTTGATGCTGGTTAACGATGAACAGATAAACAGTCGCCACGGCAATCAGTATTGTATGATGGCCGATACTGTGCTGTAGTTAGTTGCTACATTAGGTTTTTCCTGACAGAGTCATTTAGAAAACAACATGTTTCCAGATCAGGAGACTTCGACTCGATCCACAGCTGTAAAACAGGGTCATTAGGGCTAATAATAATAACTATTATTATTATTGATGAGCCTCACATGAAACCAGGAGGACAAATCAGGCCTGAAGTGATGTGGTATTGATCCTGCTGATGAAAAACCCAGAGCTCCAGTTGATATTGTTGTGTTTTAAAGCCGCCATTAAAGGGATAGTAGCATTTTTTAAAAGTGTGGTTGTATGATCTACAAATAGCCCCTAAGTACTTTAATTGCAGTAGAAGACTCTCTGCACTCCTCCCGTTAGCAACGCCAGCCCATAATAGCCCTGCCCAGAGATTTACAACATACAGTGTTGTGAATGGACCCAAAGAAACGGCCTATTTTCACGGCCTAAAAGAGGTTTTACCTGAAAAAAAATACACAGTTCCATTGTTCACTATAATATAATTTTTTCCAGCCCCTCAAAGTGCAGGAAAAACGCAGTTTTTATTTGGACCTAACCAACTCACGTATCCCTCCGCCCAGGGTTAGCGCCCGCCGATCAGCAGTTGGTTAGGTCCAAATAAAAACTGCGTTTTTCTTGCACTTTGAGGGGCTGGAAAAAATTATATTGTAGCGAACAATGGAACTGTGTATTTATTTTCAGGTAAAACCTCTTTTAGGCCGTGAAAATAGGCCGTTTCTTTGGGTCTGTTCACAACACTGTATGTTGTAAATCTCTGGGCAGGGCTATTATGGGCTGGCGTTGCTAACGGGAGGAGTGCAGAGAGTCCTCTACTGCAATTAAAGTACTTAGGGGCTATTTGGAGATCATACAACCCCACTGTAAAAAAATATTACTATCCCTTTAACACAGACAGTTAATGATGTGGTTCAGAGACGGTTTGGAGCCGTAGCTTGGTGCTGCTGGTGGGAGCGGGATTTCACTGATGCCGGCAAATAAAAGTGTGAAAGGAAGAAGTAAAAAAAAGAAGAAATTTTTGCAATAAATGGTGAGAAAACTTGAGAGACACCAACGATTTTCTCCAGAGCGGCGTTTGTTTCACAAAGACGTGTCAAAACAGCAGAATCAGGATGAAAACAACAGGAAAGAGGTGGAGGAGTCGGAGCTGTCACATCCTCAGTCATCAATCAGCGCCCCACTGAACTATGGGAAAAAAAAAGAAAAAAAGAGAAACACATCCAGATATTTCATTAGAAGACTCGACTGAGATAAAACAGGACGTCTGGTTTTTTTTGTGTCTGAGGTCAAACTGAGCCTCCAGGAGACGAGTGGACGTCGATGCAGACAGAGTCCTCACAAGCAGAATAAACCAGCCTCGGTGTGTGTGTCTGTGTATCTGTGTGTGTGTGTGTTAGTGTGTGTCTGTGTGTGTGTTAGTGTGTGTCTGTCTGTGTGTGTGTGTGTCTGTGTGTGCGTGCTGCAGGGTGTTGTGCAGAGTTAAACGGAGAGAGGCTCTGTAGCGTAAATGAAGCGCCCCCCCTGGCTGCTCCGGGCTCAGATGGTGCGTTGGGTTTGTCCTTCTGCTGCTGCCTTCAGGGCACCAGGAGCCGGGTGGAGCTGAGGAGGAGGAGGAGGAGGAGGAAGAGGAGGAGGAGGAGGAGGAAGAGGGGGGAGCATCTGGGTCTCTCTCTCTCTCTCTCTCTCTGTCTCTCACCTCGTCTCTTTTACATAATAGGCTTTATTATTATGCAGAGCTCCACTACTTCCTGAACATAAACCATCTCCTTTATTTCCTGTTTTACACTATTGGACAAACTGATTAATCCAGATGTGTCTGACTCTGTTTTTCGTGGTAATTTTTTTCTGACTTAGCTATTGAGATTTCAAAATCTCGTTAAAGGGATAGTTCACCCAAAATTGAAATTTCACTCATTATCTCCTCCCCCTCATGTTGACTGGGGCTGGGAGAAGTTTTAGAGTCCTCCGTGGCTTCTCTGAGTTACAGGGGGTCTCGGCGTAGCAGTGCATGTCCATGTAACGGTTGCAAATGGATACCAACTGTCTTTGTAACAAAAAGACACACCAAAAAACATCCAAATACCTCCATGCTGCTCGTATGTAATGTCCGTCTTGTATTGAAGCCCCGACATGCGAAATTGTTCCGAAAAGAATTAAACAAGTCTATATTTCAAGCTTGTTTGTAGTGGAAGCTCCTCTTCCTAGACTAGGAACTCTGAAACTTCTCCCAGCCCTTTGTCGACATGAGGGTGAGTAGATAATGAGTGCAATTTGAATTTTGGGTGAACTATCCCTTTAAGTCAGAAAAAAATTACAAAAAAACCAAAACAAAACAAAAAATAAATTACTCAGAAAAACAGAAATAATTACTCCAAAAACAAACCAAAAAATAAATTACTCAAATGAAGATAGTTATTATTATTAAAAGTGTGAGGATGTGAGAGTCGTTCTCCTTCAAACTTTCAGACATCAGACGTTTCCACTGAAACAGGATGAAACAAAAAAAACAATAAAGTTTGGTCTTTTGATGATTTATATGTCTTTTTCTTTTCTGTTTTATTTTTTTAAATTTTTTTTATCTTAAGTCGTATTCTTTATTTCCTACCATAATCTGTGTGTGCGTGTGTGTAACAGTAGTTAATTAATTACTGGCGCGCAATGAATCATGGGAAATCCAGGGCTGCGAAGGCTCCGCCGGTCGTCTGTAAAATGAGAGATGAGTTAACTTTGAAATTAAAGAGTGAAAATGAGACTGAAGCTGATTCAAACTGTAGGTCAGAGGTCAAAGGTCAAAGGTCAACACGTCCGAAAAAGGGAATTTGCATTAATGTGTTTTATTATAATTATTACGATGATGAATAGTCATAGAAGAGGATATGGACTATTTTAAGCGGCGGATTAATCCACATTTGGTGCGGTAGTGAGTATTAATTGCTTTAGGATGGTGTGTGTGTATCTGTGTGTGTGTGTGTCGCCCAGTGCAACAGTGGTAGAATAACAAAACAAACAGACGACACAGTCGCCCGCAGGCAGAAAAGGAAAAAGACTCGTCTCACATTTTAAAGATTTCCTCTCACCTGATGATGTCGTCTCTCTCTCTCTCTCATCCTCACTGTGTCTTTGTCTTTGTCTCCCATGACGACACGCTGAGGTCACAGTCCTGTTGATGTGAAAACGTTTAAAGGGACATTGTGTAACTTCTCCTGTTATCTATTCAGGAAAATCGATTATTTGGTTCTTCAGTCTGTTTTTCATTAAGCAGTAATCCCCCCCATCAACAAACTGAAGTGTTCCTTTCAGCTCTGAATTAGCCGTTCATATCATTCATATCTACATGGAGCGGGTAAGCTCGGTGCTGGCTGCCATGTGGTGTCGCCATGTTTTTATGTCTGTGAAAAGTCACCGTGGTAACGCAGTGAGGAGGAATGGAGCGTTACACTGATGCTGCATTCACCTGCAGTCGGGCAGACGGCCGTCGCTAACAAACTAAATGTCATTTTAGTCACAGAAGTGGAGAGAAAGCCGGTAAAACGTGGGTCAGGTAAACAATACCACATCGCCATGACAACATATTGTCACGTGTATTGTTTTGCCCACTTGTTTACATAGAGGCTTGTTTATGCCATTACCTGCAGTGGCTGTCGTCCGTCTGCCGTCTGCCCAATTTCACGTGAATGCAGCATGATAAAAATAAAAAATACGATGTAGTTGCTTGCGATATACAACCGCAACGCTGGATGGGAGGAATTCCTACACAATGTACCTTTAAGGAGTGTTTTTCCCAGTCGGAATATAATTTTTTCAGATTGTAGAGAAAACCTTTGATCCATGAACTTCTTCCGTCCCACAACTTGAAATCAATCATATTGGTATTGATCTGATATTTCTGAAGTTGATGTATTGAATAGAAGCGGATTGAAAGTCTTGAAACAGGGGATATTTTATTCTTAATAATAGTTTGTTCATGCCGTTATATGCAGCGGCTGTCGTCCGTCTGCCGTCTGCCCAATTTCACATGAATGCAGCATGAAAAATACGATTGAGTTGCTTGAGATATACAACCACAGTGCTAGATGTACCTTTAAACACTAAAGTTTGTGTGAACAGACGACAAAACACATGATTCACTGAAGGATTAATTTAATCACCCTGCTTAAAATCTATATATGTGTGTGTGTGTGTGTGTGTGTGTGTGTGTGTTCATGCTGCAGAGATGTGGGCCACTACTGCGTCTGTCGATCTGCCTGATTGATTATAGATCAGTGTGTGTGTGTGGCTGGCTGACCTTTTGTCAGTCTAACATGTTGCATGATGGGAGTTCTCCCACGTCAGGAGGGTTGTGTGTGTTTGTGTGTTTGTGTGTGTGTGTGTGTGTGTGTGTTTACCTCCTCCTCCTCCTCCGTCCTGCTGCCAGTCGCTCCAGACACTCGGGCTTCATTATGAAACTATAAATTAATCCTGCAGATACGCAGGAAGTTAAATCCTGTTAACCACAGTGAAGATTAATCCTCTTAAACGACCATGTTCACCACTTTAAAATGATTATCCCCGATCAATTATTTAAAGGCCGTGTGCATGAGGAGAGAGGAGGAAAAAAAAGATCCTTCCCACCTGAGCTCGGCAGGACTGATGAAACACAGAGATGGAGAAAAACTGTTTAGTTACACAAAAGAAACGAACAAATCAAACGTGAAGGAGGTGTAACCTGTTGAAAATTAAATGTCAGTACCTTTAAATGGCTTTTATTTTGAAGGGTTGATTAAAAATAAGACATCTCAGTGTAGTTTTCCATCTCCTCTCTCTCTCTCAGCTTCTCTCTGGAGCTCTAGTAACAACAGGTAACAGTCAGCCAATCGGGAGAGAGGAGGAAGCTCTGAGCCTCTCTTCTGATTGGCTGACTGTTTTCTAAAGTGATCCAATAAAAAAAACGGAGCAGATTTCAGAATAAAACACTCAGAGAAACCAAATCCTGAAAAGTGTTGGTTGGTTGGATGGATGGATGTGTCCAGGTGGTGAGGGGGCGGGGCTTAGTTGTGACATCACAAAGTGACAGGAAGTCCTGACGGCTGGTTTTAAGGCTCAGTTTCTGAATACAGGCTGTGTGCATTTCTCTGTGGACTGAGGCTTTGATACTTTCACAGTATTAATATAGAACCTAGAGCTGCTTTATAATCACACTACACATGGACATCTACCTTTATACTGTATGGAGCTTTAACACAAACATCTACCTTTATACTGTATGGAGCTTTAACACAAACATCTACCTTTATACTGTATGGAGCTTTAACACAAACATCTACCTTTATACTGTAAGGAGCTTTAACACAAACATCTACCTTTATACTGTATGGAGCTTTAACACAAACATCTACCATTATACTGTATGGAGCTTTAACACAAACATCTACCTTTATACTGTATGGAGCTTTAACACAAACATCTACCTCTAACTGTATGGAGCTTTAACACAAACATCTACCTTTATACTGTATGGAGCTTTAACACAAACATCTACCTTTATACTGTATGGAGCTTTAACACAAACATCTACCTTTATACTGTATGGAGCTTTAATGCAAACATCTACCTTTATACTGTAAGGAGCTTTAATACAAACATCTACCTTTATTTTTAAGGAGCTTTAACACAAACATCTACCTTTATTTTTAAGGAGCTTTAACACAAACATCTACCTTTATTTTTAAGGAGCTTTAACACAAACATCTACCTTTATACTGTATGAAAGTAACATAAGCTTCTTCAAACGTTCAGATGTTTCAGCTCTTTGGTTCGATGAGTTTATTTCAGACTAAATCAATGTCTAAAAACCTGAAACACCAGAGGAAGTTGATGTGTCACACACCTGCAACATGGAGACAACAACACACAGAGGAATCATGGGCAACTAAAATGAAAATCAGCAGGAAGTTTCTCTTTTTATTGTGTCTTTTCAGTCGAAGAACGTCTTCTCTTCTTCTTCTCACACATCAGATTTCAGACATTTTGTTCCATGTGCCACTGACAGGAGCCGCGCCATTTCTGCACCATCTTGAAAAGCAAAAAAAAAAGAAAAAAAGAAATGATGGAAGTGCTGCTGTAATTTACCTTTTAATGGCGTCGTCTCTCTCTCTGCGAAATCTCCTCCTGTGAAATCTACAGAAACCAGCAGCGGCTATTAGACCTCAGACATCGTTAAAGAAAGAAAAAAAAAAGGTGTAAAAGTGTGAAAGTGCCTCTAATTTCCTCTTCAGCGTTTCAAACCACAATAACAGCACTTAGTGGGATTTCTGTCTGTGTTTCTGGGAGGAGGGGGGTGTCTGCCCTGCAAAAACTCAAAATCTTACCAAGAATGTCTTATTTCTAGTCAAAACAAATCTCAATATACTTAAAATAAGACTCATCACATTAAAAAGTAGCTTGTTTTTAGACACTTTTACTTCTTTCAAACATATTTCCACTTAAGATAATCTGATAGTGGAGCAAGTTTTTCTTTCTTATTACAAGCACAAAAAACGTGCTTCACTATCAGATTTTTCTACTTATTTCAAGTGAAAATTTGTTTGAAACAAGTGAAAATTATCTAAAAACAAGTTAATTTTTAGGTGATGAGTCTTATTTTAAGTGGAAAGAGATTAGTTTTGACTAGAAATGAGACATTTTGACAAGAAATAAGACAAATATTCTTGGAAAGATTTTGAGTTTTTACAGTGTGTGGTTTTCTGGGGGGCAAATCGACAAAATGAGGGCGATTCATAACGTAAAGATTTACATGACACCATGACGGAGAGAAAGAGAGAGAGTCTCAGCAGAAGAGAACTGACACCAATCTGTCACACACACACACACAAACACGCACACACACAATAATGAAGATGAAATGAAGACGAGGAGGAGGAGTGGAAGAAGAAAAGAACGGAGGAGGAGGAGGAAGACAAGACGAGTCTGTCATTCATATGACAAATTATGTGTTTTCAGTCTGTGATTTCTTTCTCTCCCCCTCCCCTCTCTCCCCCCTTCTCTCTCTCCCTTCAGGCTGCTCTCTTTCTCTCTCTCTCTCTCTCTCTCTCTCTCTCTCTCTCTCTCTCTCCGTCTTGTTTGTGAGCTTGTGAGCGCTGACAGGCCTCCACCCTCTCCTCTCGTATCTGTGTGTGTGTGTCGGAGGTGGAGGTGAGCCTCAGATCTGATGAAGCGACTCGACTCGCTGCAGATAAAAATATCGCTTCAATTTATTAAGAAGGTCTGAGCGAGAGAGAGCGAGCGAGAGAGCAACAAGAAACAGAAAAAAGAACAAGGAGAGAAAGAGAGAGAGAGAAGATGAAAAAAATAAATTTGTGATTACAAACGAACGCCCTGGGTTTCGTCATGTGGTTAAAAAGCAGCAGCGACGCCGCCGTCACAACAGGGACGTACAGGAACGTCCTCGGTGACAAGACGCCGTAAATCCTCAAAAATTGTATGAATAAATAAATAAGAATAAAAATGAATAATTGATCAATCCACAGCGCTTGAAGCAGTGGCGCTTTCTCTGCAGAGCAGGTCTGAGGTCTGAGGTGATTCAGATCCGTTCACGGTCTGATCACGACGTCTGGAAACTGGATCATTTTGCGTTTTTATTCGACTTTACTTCAGCAGCTTTTAAAAAATCAACAGTTTCAGGGTCAAAAGGTCACATGATCACACCTGGTTATTGTCCAGTTTGTTTGTTTTTCAACATAGAAACAATCATTTGTGGTGTTTGGTGTAAAAACATGAAAGATATGAACATAGTACAATTTACCAATAACATAAAATTAGATATTTACCTTAAGATATGAAAATATTCAAGACATATTTAAGATATTACATTTAAAATATGTGCAAACACACGATAAGAATGAGTGTGAATTCATCTTATCATCGCCTGGAGGCTAAAGATGCATTGACGTAAACAAAGCTTTCATTCACACAGAGCTCTGTTTTATCTCCTTCCTAAATCCAATGTGGAGTTCCCCTTTAAATTTCATTTTCATGCAAAGGATTATATTTCAAACTCTAAGTTGTTTTTGAGCTGTGGTGTTACCAAACAAAGAAATAACGTTCACATTTAAAGCTGTTTATTTACCATTAGTTCAGAATCAAACTTCATCCATTAACTCACCAGTTTCCACATCTACTGAAGTTAGCATGTTAACCAGCTAGCCCCAACCAAGTTTTCCAATACCGAGTCAGTGTAGCGTCCGCTCCGCTCTAAAGAAGTCACGCTGCTCTAACCTGTTGTGTTGTAAACTCAACAACAACAACAACACGAACAGCTCTTGACAAAACATCTGTAGGTACAGTAAACAGCTGTAGATGCTAAAGCTAACAATGCTAACGCTGAATGGAAATCTACTAAAGCAGCTGTTTCTTGGAGTGTCTTGAGCTGCAGCGCGAGAAAACAAAGAAACACTTGGATGATCTCACCCAGTGGGTTGATTTCCCACCAACGCAAAACATGTTTGAACCAAAACACACTCAACCTCCTCTTTTTCCTTCCACTTCTTTGTGCCTCCTTTGTTTCATGTGAAGCACTTTGACAACGCATTTATCACAATAACTCCACCTGGTCCAGTAAATCATCATGTTGCAGCAAACATGCAAATGCACATTAACTCTAATTTTTACTGCTACTTTGTGGAGGCAGAGAATGAAATAAAATGGTCGTAATAATGACCATTTTAATTAGGGTAACCAAGGTTACCATCACTTGGGTTAAAGGGTACGGACACCCAAGGGATGCTGATGAAGCTTGGTCATCTTAACGTCTCAAATGCCCTTAAATATGAGTTTATTTCAGAATAAAAGCTTGTAAAGTCTCTGGTAGAAAACAGGTAAAGTGAGATGTGCAATCAGTCGGCTGAGGTGAAAAGATGAAGAGGAGCAATCAACATGTCGTAATCAGACGAAGAAAAGTGGAAATCAGGGGCCGTGGAGACGCCACGCTGAGACGTTTCCTCTCCTAAACACAACAAAAAGCAGGAAAACAACAACACAAACCAAACAACAACACAGAACAGAACGGCAGACAGACAGAAACATTAACTCGTGAACCCTCCGGTCTCTCTTCAACTTAAACCTGGTTTCCTCATTCTGACGCGGGGGGAGGCCGGTCTCTGTGGACGCTGTGTTTCCTGTCGTCTCGTCTTTTTTCTGCTCTGCAGTGATTGAAATGTCCCTTTGAACTCCTCAAAGAAGAAGAAGAAGGAGCAGACGATGACGTCCCTGTAGCTGCAGCAAAGAAAAAAAACAGTTAAAAAAAAGAAAATAAGATTCCTGCAGGATGGATTGAACTTTACCCCAAATTTCCAGCGACTCCGTTGTGGTTTAGCTCTGATGTCGGATCAAACCGTCCCCCACTGGATGCGTTGTGTCTACGATCCGTCTCTAGAGCCGAGATCACGGGAAAACTAAAAGCTAAGACGGGTTCAGACAACACAATCTTTTGTCTTCCACGATGGTCACCGTGTCAGATTGAACCATCACAGCGGCATAAATTCTTGTCGTGTCTTGAGACTGGTAGCACTACAAGTACGATCACGACCGATAACAACAATGAGCGAGTTCATAATCCTCGGGGAGGCGTCACATCAAACTGTCAATCATTCGCTGTGTGTGATGCTAGCTGTCTTTCTACTGCTATTTCAGCACGGCTTCAGCAATGGCTTTCAGCATTCACACACATTTTCCGTTAAGAAATGCTCTTTCTAGTTCTAACACTGATGTCCGAGTCTTAACTTGGACAAAATAGGCTACAACAATATAAACTCAACAATTACATTTAGTGAGTTAAGCTCCGCCCACTCGGTTACAATACTCATCCAAACTTTTTTACTGTTTGTTTGATCCAATGGGGAACCACCCAGCTGTCCAATACAGGAACCAAGAACAGATGTGAGAAGTTCAAGGTCCACTCAAAACATGGGACATTTGAACGAACCATTACAAATACAAATTTCTCCACATTAGATAAAAACAGACTGTGTAGTGTGAGGAAGGACGGAGGCACTGATGTTGCATTCAGGTGCAGTCAGGCAGACGGCCGTCGGCAAACCAACCGGATGTCATTTTACTCCACCAGAGAAAGCTGGTAAAACAATACCACATCACCATGACAACATATTGTCACGCCTGTATTGTTTTGCCTCGTGCGTTTACATAGACACTTGTTTATCCTGTTACATGCAGCGTCTGTTGTCTGTCTGACGTCTGCCCGATTTCACGTGAATGCAACATCAAGAATACGTTCCAATATGCAACCGCACCGCTAGATGGGGGGAATTCCTACATATTATAGCCTACCTTTAACAATAACGGTGAGTAATCTGATCCACAGTGAAGGACTGAACTGAATTTAAGTGAAAACATAAAGGAACAGTCAGTCATGTCAGTTTTACAGTTTGTGTTTGACGGGTAAAAAAGTGAAAAGTGGTTGTTAGAAACGACGAGTTCTCAGGCTCCTAAAGCCTGACAGACAAGACTGAGGGACAGAGAGTCATTGTGTGTGTGTGTGTGTGTGTGTGTGTGTTGTCAGAGATGAGTGACAGGTGGACGGATGGATGGACAGATGCAGACAGACAGGTCCCTCCATGGAGTCAAAGTGTCCATCAGACCTTCCTATGGTGGAGACTGATGTAAGAGGAGGAAACACCATCAAACACACACTGACACATACACACTTTTCACATGTGTGTGTGAACCCGCTAACAGGGGAAATAGATTGTGTGTATTTTAGAGGTAGAAGCAGGAGGTTCTGCCAAAACACACACACACTTCAGTCAGAGCTGTGTGAGTTTTTATAAGAGAGAAGAGATGAGACGTTCACTGACACTCGCAGATTCAGGTTTTCTCTCCGTCCTGGTTCTTTTTGGTCTCTGACTGTTTGATGTCTTGACGACCGACGTCTGTTTGACGATTCGCTGCGTTTCACAATAAACAACACACAGTACAACCAGCGAGAAGGTGTGTTTTACCAGTTCAAGGAACGACCTCGCCTGACCCGAGTCTTCACTGTCATCTTTGTCTTCTTCCAATGCCAAAAAAAAAAGCCAAATGCCAAATCCTGGAGCATCTCTGGTGCCAATGTGAGATCTCTCTCTCTTGGCCCAAAACCCAAACCTTATATACGTTTTCTAAAACTCCACCTTCTCCCAATATAAGGATATAGCTGACCAGGATGGTCAGACAAAGACAGGATCTACAAACAGAATCTAGCCTATACCTTCTGACATTTAACCTCTTGACCAGGTTAACTTAACCTCTTAATGCACGCCCCTATTTTTCATGTTTTTTGCCATAATGCCATGCCCAAGTTGTGAGCAGCACAGATCCCACATAGTTTAAGATTCAGAGATGTGCCTGGTATCATTGTAAAGGTAACACTCTCAGGATTACTGTTAAGGTGTTTTTTTGATTCTGTGACTTTACTGACAAAAATGGCAAAGGTTAGAATGATTAAATTGTTTCCCCGCCCATAGGTTTGCCTATAGAATGACATGGGTACAGACATTCAGGGACCTCTCAGCAGGCTATAGACACAATTAGGCCACAGCCACAGGTCTTGGCTTCCTGCAGTCCAAATTTCAAGTCAAAAGACCAAAAGAAACAAAAAAAATACAACCGCTAAACTCCTGGCGCACAGTAGAGGGCGCACCCCTAAAAGCAGTGGATTATAGAACTATATGCCTATCTGCATTGTGTATTTCTATGCGGCGGAGCGGGTGGCGCGCACGTCGGATATACGGGGGTTTGTTTATCAGCAACCAAACGTGATGGCGTAGTGTCATACACCGTTGAAAACCTCAGACTATTGGCTAAAAGGTTATCTGCTTCATTTCACGGACAATTTCTATTGGCTCAAGCAGCTGTCAATCAAAGTCACGTTGTCAGTCTCATCGTCACGTGTCCTCATTGGCTTTCAAGACATGTCCCGGCCCATCCTCGCCACCGATTGGCTACTGCGTGGTGTCGTTTGAAGCAGGAAGACCTCACGGATGTAAACATTCAGTCACATGTAGTCACAGATCGCCGTGCAACTCGTAAAATGCGGTAACGGGGCCGGTTTTTGTTTTGATCCGCGTGTATTACGTTACGCATTGGACTAAACACATGGACATATTGAGGAAAATACTTCGGTTAGAAGGAAACGGATTTCATATTTCACAAGCATGGGTACTTGGCAAGCTGTACAAACGGTCTTGTGCCATAAGATGGTCGCTGTAGATCAGCTGTGGATAAAGGGAAGACTTGAAAGGTATGTACGCATCATACGTTAGCTTAGCGGCTAGCCGACCTAACTGCTAATCCTGTTAGGGCTGTGAGCAACCAAAAAAATCATGGGTGGTCTTGAATTGATCGGGGCGATCTAAGCTTTCTAACAATGTATAACATGAATATATATGCTTAAGGGCTGCTGTTAAAAATGTTCGGGAGTAATTGATGCTAGCGCCACCTTCTGGAGCCGTACCGTGGGCGGTACAGCGTGCGTTAACTGGTTAAACATAGATAAGGTATCAAGTATCCCCAAAGAGCATGACCCACAGAAAAAGTGTGAATGACAAGGAACACATTTCTCAGGATACATTCCAACAGAATCACTCATTACCTCACCTATTAGACTACTAAACACCTAATCCAAACATCTTTATGTGCTGTAAATGTATGTGTGTGCCTTTCTCTCTTGTAACATCTGCATTTATTTATATTTATTCTATTTGAATATAAACTGTTACTCATCACAAATGAAGTTCCTATCGTCCTTCAGAATTGAATTGACCTGAACTAACCTAAGTTAGTTGTCACGCCTCCTTCTATGAGTTTCCACGAGTTGCCGCACGAGTTTACCAGAGTAAGGAAAACGAATTTGATTGGTCGTTATCGAGCGGGCGGGATATTCAATGTTTGAGGCGAGACCGAGCTCGGTGTGTGTGTGTGTCTCAAACGTTTGATTGACGGATCTAATATCAGTGGCGGATGAATCATGAGCAATGTGACGCATAATTCGTGCGCCTGCATTATCCAATGTGAAAAAAAACAAACCCACTTTAACCCCGGATTTACTCGAAAATAGAATTTAGCACAAAGTTTGGGCTCCATCATCTGATAGATGAGTATTACACTAATTTTAGGACCCAACTATTCGATTTTCCCAGTTGCATGTAAACTTGCACAAGGACAGAATTAAGACGAGACGCCTAATAAACACACTGAGTTAAATACACAAGACACAAGTGGTGTCAGACACAAGGAGAACACAGGAAGACAGGACACAGAACTTCAAAATAAAACAAGAACGAAACAGTGAAAGAGACAAACCATGTAGACATTTTATTATGATCATTTCTAGGAACAGAGATCTATTCTCCGTAACGTATGAGCAGCTGAGTTTACCTGCAGTCGCTGTTGGTGATTATTTGTTTTGTTTGTGTCACTTCAACCTTCACACAAACTGACAAAACATGAATTTGTTCTAAACGTTGGCGAAAATTGAAAAAAAACCCCCCGATCCACAGTTTCCTGCTCTTCAAGCTGGAGAGCAGCAGCGACGACGGTGTGAGCTCGACTGCTGCTAAATTAAATGTCATATTCAAAAGAATCAGTTCCACAGGCGCCTCCCGTATGTCAACAAAGAGAAAAACGATGCTAAAGGGAAAGTGGTTTGACTTAAACGAAAGAAAACAGCAGCTGTGAGAAGTGTCAAAGAAAGAAACCCTGCAGACACCGTAATGAGAAAACTGTCTGATGACAATATGAAATATAACGGAGACATAAAAACAGTCGTTCCCATGATAAAAGAAAAGAAAAACTCCAGAATCGAAACAGAAAAATCTAAATCCTGCGACTTCTAGAAAAAAATAATTTTATTTTGGTATGGACAAGTAGATTCAAATAAATTATTTATAAAGTCTGAATACTGAGAGTGAGAGATAAACAGCAGAGCGACGAGCTGCTGCAGGAAATTAAACTAAACAATAGGAACAATCAGCTCACATCGTGGACTGAATTCACTCATACAAACCTCAAATTTCGTCTAATTTTTAAAGGGATAGTTCAACAATTTGGTAGATTGGCCCATTGCCATAATCCCTATAGTCATAGCAGTAGGTTTGTTACCTTTAATTGTCGGTGCAAGCTATTTTTAGAACGGCGGAGCAGAGCCGTGAGCTGCTCAGAGCTACGCTACGGAGGCTAATGGGATTTCTTGGTTTCCCTCATCAAACTCATCAAATACACAATCCAACAACTCCACAACGCTCTGGTGGACAAGTTGTGAGCTGCACATTCACCACGCTATGAGATAATAACACAACGTTACCACACAGAGTTGTTTTAGAGGGAAATTCATGCAAAACCGCTGATGCGCGTTGCCTTCAGGGACAGTTTTCATCAAGCAGTCTCTGTATTTACCTCTAAAACAAGTCGGTCTCATAGAAAGTACTAAGATGCACAAAAAGCCTCAAGAATCAATGCGCTAAACTCAACAGGAAGTTGGACATTTTCATTTGCATTGGCCATTTTTTACATCTCATATTTCACTTCTTCACCTTTTCTCTCTATTGGTATTTTTTTCACACATTAAAATGTTTAAAAACAAGTACGAGCTCATTTGTGTCTCAGTTTCTTTGAGTTGTGGAAGTCTCAAACTCTGATTTTAATCACAGCGCTTTGTTTCATTGTCGTTAAATCTCAGAGTTAATGATGTGTTTCTCTGCCAGAGGCTCAGAGTTTAAATTTCTTTTTATTTAGTGCAAAGTAACAATCTTAGATTTTGAGACTTTGGCTCTTATTCATCAGTAACGACTCAGTTCATTGGTTGTTTGTGTCTTATGATGTGTTATGTTAGTAAGTCCAAGACGTCTGGTTCTTATGTTATGAGAGAAACAATCCAAACACCAAACACTGAAGGTCTCAATAACTCTGGGACTTGTAGCATCACAAAAACGGAATTAAACCTTTATCATTCCTGTCAACAGGTCACATACAGGACGCCGTCTGTTCCGCCGTTTGATTTCACTTGATAAAACCGTCATTTCCTCTGTGGGCGAGCGACCCTGAACCTCTCGCTTTTCATTCAGAAGTCTATTTATATAAAACCTTCACCACTTTGATCCTGTGGTTTTGAGCCTCTCCTCCTGACGACAGAGGATCTGAAGTGTTTGACATTATCCTCTGACATTATCCTCTGAGTCGCCTTCACTTATTAAACCACAGCAGCTGCCCTCACAAACCTCTTTATTTCCCTCACAAACCTCTTTATCTCCCCTCCCTCCCTCGCTTCCTTCCAGGCGACACTTCTAGCAGGTGTGTGAATGATCAATAATCAGTGTTATTGGCAGTAATAGAGGACTCCATGGAGGCTTGAAGGCTTCGCCCGGTGCTGGGCGGTTCAACCTGCAGACAGAACTCAGGGCTGAATAACGGTCGTCTTCTCCCAACTGAATTTCTAGATTAAAAAAAAATTAAAATGTCGAACACATTTGAAGATGAATTTGACCCTCCTGTTGTCCTCCTGGGTCAAGGAAAAAAGGAAGGAAGGAAGGAAGGACGAAAGGCAGGATGAAGGAAGGAAAGAAAGAAGGAAGGACAAAGGAAAAGATGGGAAGAAAGAAGGAAGGGAAAAGGGAAGGAAAGATAAAAGGAAGGAGGGAAAAGATTTGGTCAATTGGGTCAAAAAGGAAGGAAGAAGTAAGGACGAAGGGAAGAAAGGAAGGAAGGAAGGAAAAAAGGATGTGGAAAGAAGGAAGGAAAGGAAAAAGGAAGGAAAGAAAGATGGAAGGAGGGAACACATTTGTTCAATGAAGGAAGAAGAAGGAAGAAAGCAAGGGAAAAGGGATTGTGGAAAGAAGGAAGGGAGAGAGGAAGGTAAGATGGGAAGAAAGAAGGAAGGGAAAAGGGAAGGAAAGATAGAAGGAGGGAGGGAAGAGATTGGGTCAAGTGGGTCAAAAAGGAAGGAAGAAGTAAGGACGAAGGGAAGGAAGGAAGGAAAAAAGGATTGTGGAAAGAAGGAAGGAAATAAAGATGGAGGGAGGGAAGGAAGGAAGGAAGGAAGGAAGGAAGGAAAGAAGGAAGGAAGGAAGGAAGGAAGGAAGGAAGGAAGGAAGGAAGGAAGGACGGAAGGAAGGAAGGAAGGAAGGAAGGAAGGAAGGAAGGAAGGAAGGAAGGAAGGGAAAAAGGATTGTGGAAAGAAGGAAAGGAAAAAGGAAAGAAAGAAAGATGGAGGGAGGGAACAGATTCATTCAAGGAAGGAAGAAGCGGGAAGGAAGGAAGGAAGGAAGGGAAAGGGGATTGTGGAAAGAAGGAAGGGAGAGAGGGAGGAAATAAGGAAAGATGGGAAGAAAGAAGGAAGGGAAAAGGGAAGGAAAGATAGAAGGAGGGAGGGAAGAGATTGGGTCAATTGGGTCAAAAAGGAAGGAAGAAGGGAAGGAAGGAAGGATTGTGGAAAGAAGGAAGGAAAGAAAGATGGAGGGGGGGAACAGATTCGTTCAAGGAAGGAAGGAAGGAAGGAAGGAAGGGAAAAGGGATTGTGGAAAGAAGGAAGGGAGAGAAAGGAAAGAAGGAAAGATGGAGGAAGGGAACAGATAGGGTTAATTGGACCCAGAAGGACGACAGTAGAGTTTGTGTCTCACATGTCGTCTCTACTTTTAGTTTCTCTTGTATAAACAGAAAAGACAAACATGTTTCTTACAATAAACTGAGGCCACATCTGTTTCCAGACCCGTGAACCTTGATCAATAATCACAACTCTGCGTGGTGTCGGGGACTGAGGCCGCAGCTGATCCATCATTCATATAAACTCTGGCTCGGTCCGACTCTACGCAGGCGTCGGAGAAATAAAACGTCCGTCGGTCTTATGCAGAAGAGACGAGACGACCTTGTGCAGCGAATGCAGCGGGAGTTCGTCCTCACAGCAGAATCACTGCAGGAGCCGCGGATTATCAATAAATACAGAGACGACTCAGAGAAGACCCAGCTGTCAGAGAGATGGCTTTCATTTCACTGTGGGAGGACACACACACACACACACACACACACACACACACACACGGCTCTACAGTAATCTTATGAATCTTATTGGGTGATTTTTTAGGATGAAAAGCAACATAAAGCTCTGGTTGGATCAGAAACGTGATGTAAATGTTATGAATCTGGATTAAAACTATATTCTCAACTCCACATATTGTATTTGAAATTCAAAACACGTTCGGCTTATTCATAAATATTAGCAGCAGGAGGAGATTTTTTGCAAAAATATATGAGTTGGAGTCTGAATAAAACATATTCAGGTGTATTTGAAAAGAGTGTGCAACATTTTTTTTATTATTATCGAAAACCAAAAACACAAACTTTCCAGGAATTGACAGAAAAGTTACAGTCGTGCTCCTTTAAACTTTCCAGTCTGCACAAAATTAGGAGCTACGATGCGACGGCGCCCTCTAGCAGCTGTAGTTACTATGAAGGGAACATTTTCTTAGAGCCAACTCCAAGGTCTTGAATCATTTTAACTGACAGTGATTTAACCTCATCTTCTTAGATCTAAACTCCAACATGTAGTTTTGCAAACAAAGTTTTTGCTCCATTTAAAAAGAAAAAATAATTCCACATTCACACCAGCACATTTAGAAAAATCTCTGTCCGTATGTAAATGCAAAAATGCAATTAAAACACTGTGCATTACAAGCCACAGCAGCAGGTGGTGATATGATTTGAGCTTTTAAAGGGACAACGAGGAGTTGCGCAAGACGGACGAAAGTGAAAACATTTGCCAAGAATGTTTTCATTGATCAAGACTCAAGACTCAAGACTCACGACTCCTTTATTAATCCATTAAAGGGCAATTCCATTTGGTGGCTCGCACACCATGCTCATAGCACAAACACATAACAGCACAAACACACACCGAACATAACAGAGAAACCAGGAAAGAAAAAGAGAGTTGGCAGCTGTGTGCAAAGTCTGCAAGTTTCATGTAAAAAAAATGAATAAATGCATCATTAAAAATAGGAATTATAATAAATATCACCATTAAAAGTACATCTCTAAGTCTCTGGGTAAAAAAAGAAATACATAAAAAGTACACAGTACCAGTGCACGCCACAAGCATCACACAATTTCAGTAAAAAGAAAAGAATGAAAGTTAAAAAAAGTTTTAAAAAAAGAATGAAAATCGGAGGTTGGAAGACGATCAGATACCGTCGTAGTTCCAACCATAAACGGCGATCCGGCGGCGTTATTCCCATGACCTGTTGGGCAGCGTCTGCAAAACCAAAACTAGGAAATGCTGCTGGGCGAGTCGACCACTAAATAATAATATAAAAATAACTATAAAGACAAAACAATATATTTATCGAATATGGAGCCATTAACAAGTGGTGACGTAGATTCATCCACATTAATATGAGACTTTTTTAGAACCAAAAGAAAACTCCTCGTTGTCCCTTTAAAAACACTTTGACCAATCATAGCAGAGTATAGAAGCACCAAAATATATTTCATTCATTCATTTCCTTGATCTCTGCTCACTGTATCCATGACTTTTGAGTTTGCGTGTTTGCGACCGTCCTTTGTTAGTATCACTCTGCAGTTGTAGCCGACCGATCTATTGCAAGATTTTATTAAAGTTAACCAAGGACAAGTCTTCACAAGTCAACCGGATTATTAATATTAGCGTAGTTATTATTATTTCACAGTTGTAGCTGGTGTCAGTAGAGGTGATAGTGCATGAATAGCTCCTTCAACATCTATCACAATGGTCGTGATGGTTTAGTTTTGAAGACTTTGTCACTCAGAGAATATTTTGTCTTGGTGAGGAAACTTTCCACTTTCAACATGTGAGCACAGGCTGAGGCTGTCCTTGTGCAGATGTTCTGGTGTCTGTGAGGACACGGTCAAGTCAGTTTTTATTTATATGGAGCCAATTCACCACAGAAGTTTCTCGAGGCGCTTTTCAAATACAGAAGGTCGAGACCTTCTCTTCATAATAGTATTTACAGAAACCAGCCATTCCCATGGAGACCAACGGAGGCCAAGAGAAACTTCCTTTTACGAGGCAGAAACCTAAAGTGTATTTTGGTGTTGTGGGGACATGTTGTTGTTGTTGTTGTACGATAATTTGATGCTTTTGAACATTTGAACATTTGAAACATCGGTTCTGAGGTTGAAGGTGTTTCTCTGTTCACACCTTTAGCTCTAAAAGAGACAGTGAAGGTATCACAGCTTCTCAGATCCTACAACTCCTCCGATCAGTTGCCAACTTTGTGTCGCTGGCTCACACTTTCAATTTGTTGCCTGCATGGCTGTGGAGAGGGAAAAGTCTGTGAATAAATAAAAACAAATGTGACAAACTACAATGGGAACAAATGAATAAATCATGACGTACATGAAGCATCTGCCTC
Source organism: Trachurus japonicus (assembly GCF_045865225.1). Lineage (NCBI taxonomy): Eukaryota > Metazoa > Chordata > Actinopteri > Carangiformes > Carangidae > Trachurus > Trachurus japonicus. The sequence continues at coordinate 3,202,461 of NC_140929.1, forward strand.
AGACATCACCTGTCACCACGGAGATGAAACCCAGCAGCAGAAACAACAGAGCGGCGATGAGACTCTCTATGAAATACAATATTCAGCTACACCATGTTTCCCTCACGTTTCTTTATCGTCGGAGGTTCGACTGCAGCTCCTGTTTCATTATGGCTCTGCAGCTTTAAAGGTACAGTATGTAAGAAATCTAAAGCAACTGGCTGTTAAATCGTCCTAATATGTCACAGAGACTCAGGAATAATGTTCATATAACATGATGAACTCACCAACAACAATTGTACAGCCAAGATATTTGCATACAATTTTTTTTTTTGCAGACCGCAAATCATGTTTATGTTTTGAATTTCTATGGTGTCGCCACCCAGCGCTTTCTCCCAGTCACAGTCTGTGGCATTTCAGACTCCGGGTTGCCAGTTAAGCTTCCACTGAGCTGCAAATACGGCTGGGAGATAAAACGAGATTGCGAACAAAAAAGATTGTGTTCTATTATCGGTTATTATGGTCATATTTGCTTGATATCACACGGTAGAAATAAGCGGCTTGTCGCTCTGCCGTTTGATACACAGCTTGCTGTTGTGAGCATGTAGCCTAGTTAGTTTGAGCTGCTGCTAACGCTAAAGATAAAGCTAAAGGGAAGAATTACAAAGTGAAAGTTAGAAAAGAGGGAGGAAATGTGGCGAAATGGAGCCGATGGTAAATGAAGTGATCTCCACTCGTAGTTACTGTGAGTCAGAGCAATAAAACAGTGAGGTTGTTGATGAATTTATCTTTTTACTCTGCTTTGAGACACTGAGACTAACCAGAGCGGAGGTTAGCGCGTCGCTGTCTGGCAACCTGGAGTCTGGTGGGTAGGGGGGGGGGGGACAACGCGCTGCTGTGTTTTAAATTTGACTGCAGCAACAATATTGGCCACATTCTTACATATTGTACCTTTAACTGTACTGTCAACGTTATGGATGAAATCAA
>NC_140929.1:3203526-3226026 GCF_045865225.1 Trachurus japonicus
TTTTCACACTCCTGCTTTAATTAAAAAAAAAAAAAAACAGTTGTCAGTTTTCAGAAATAATTAATTTGTTTGAGTCGGGATGAAAAAGCAGAAACATCATCAACATGGCAGATGGCGTCCGTCCGTGTGAGTGTGTGGATGTGGATGTATTTATAGAATATGCATGACTTTATATGTAAATGTTCTGTATATATGCACACATGCATTTATGTATGCCATTTTCTCTTTTTCATTTGACCTGATATGCTGATTGAATATTGATGTTTCATCTATTAAAGCAGTGTTTGGGTTCGTTGTGTATGTTCTTCTCCTTCTCCCTGTAGCCATGTGCTGTTATTTAGTTGTTGGGTTTTTTTTCTTTTCAACGTTGTCGACGTGGTTTATTCATCCATGCAAATAAAATATATGTGAATTTGAAGTGAAATTAGAGAGAGAGAGAGAGTCTGACAGACAGACAGGAAATGTTTCACTGTGTTTTCCCTGCAGGCTGTTCTTACATTTAACTGTGTTCAACCCACAACATTCACATGACATAAATTATTCATTACATCCACAAACTGTGAATGTGTGGGTGAGTGTGTGTGTGTGTGTGTGTGTGTGTGTGTGCGCTTGCTTTTAGGCCTTTTCCTTTTGTGTGTATGTATAGCTATGTATGTTTGTGTGTGTTTATGTTCAGATTCATTGTGAGCTAATAAGTCATTTATAGTGCCGACTGTTAGCACAGTGCTCCGTTCCCTTCAGCCCGTTTTCCTTTTATGCAGTGATTTAAAAACAGCAGTGAAACCAAAGTGTGATTTAAAAACTCACAGAGAAATAAACTCAACATGTCCCATACACACTTCGTTGTGCGGACATTAATACACACACACTTGGTCCTTATGGCGATATTTATGAGGACATTTTGTCAGTTTGAGGACGTATTGATGTTGTAGGACATTTTTTGTGTCATAAAACTTGATGTTTGTGAGGACAATTTGTTGTTACGATATTTCAGCATTGTGAGGACATTTTGCCAGCATACAATAAGGATTCATTGGTGTTGTTCGGACATTTCAGCTCAGTAAAGACATTTTTTGTCACTGTGAGGACATTTTGGAGTTGTGAGTTATACTTTTTTGGTTTTGCGAGGACCTTCCAATTAGTGGACGACCTGTGGCTCCACCACCTGGACCACAGCTGCCCCATTTTCATAATTTATTGCCTGACAGGAGGTCGAGGTCGTATTCATGTTTGATTTATCTAAATGTCCAAAAAAAATCTAATCTGAAACTCTCAGTAAAACATTTTGTTATTGTTATTCTACTGTGGATTGAGTCCGACGATAGAAGGTTTGATCAGAGTTCACCTGCAATGTAGAAACTAAACGGACACAAAATGACCAGAAAAAAACTGTTAAAGGGATAGTTCACCCAAAATTGAAAGAAAAATTTGAGTCCTCCGTGGCTTCTCTGAGTTACAGGGGGTCTCGGCGTAGCAGTGCATGTCCATATAACGATTGCAAATGGATACCAACTGTCTTCGTAACAAAAAGACACACCAAAAAACATCCAAATACCTCCATGCTGCTCGTATGTAATGTCCCTCTTGTATTGAAGCCCTGAAATGCGAAATTGCCCCGAAAAAAATTAAATAAGTCTACTTTTCTAGCTTGTTTGTAGCGGGACGAACTGGGAAGAGGAGCTTCGAGAAGCTTCCGCTACAAAACAAGCTTGAAATATAGACTTACTTAATTTTATTCGGGACAATTTCGCATTTTGGGGCTTCAATAGAAAGATGGACATTACATACGAGCAGCATGGAGGTATTTGGATGTTTTTTGGTGTGTCTTTTTGTTACGAAGACAGTTGGTATCCATTTGCAACCGTTATATGGACATGCACTGCTACGCCAAATTTCAATTTTGGGTGAACTATCCCTTTAACTAACTAAAAAGCTGCAGAAATGATTGTCTATGTATAAACACTCAACCTGACTAAGCATAAAATAATATGAATCACTGCCTTTTTTGCTCCAAGTTTTGGGTTTTGCGGTCTATTTCCTGTCTGGTTCAGGCTCTGATGAACCCACAGTGGAACATTCAGCAGCTAAAGAGTTAATATTTGTCTCAGGAGGAGTTGGAGACCAAACCAAACCAAATATATAATAAATATATAGAATAAAACACCATATCAATGCTGTTTTAAATAATCCCTTAGACCCTATCAGTGTGTTATCAGGTATAAATATGGAGCAACAGTTTGAGAGTTTAGAAAACGCCACCACAGTTCTTCTCTTCTCTTCTCTTCTCTTCTCTTCTCTTCTCTTCTCTTCTCTTCTCTTCTCTTCTCTTCTCTTCTCTTCTCTTCTCTTCTCTTCTCTTCTCTTCTCTTTCTCTGCTCTGTAAAGTTTTAATGAGGACGCCTGAAGAAGTCGTTCTTGTTTCACTTGATTGCTCCCACACAGGCTGGAACAGAAATATTTTCATGTGCTGCTGGTGGCTGAATTAATGTGACGACCGACTGATCATTTAGTCGGATTGTTCAGTGTAGGCGCCGACTTTTCAACAGTTCGTATCGCTCTGACTCTGACAGCTGAGACGTGAAGTTTTAAAAACCAACCTTTGGGTTTGACGGACAGACTGGAGGGAAGGGTGTTAGAGAATGAGCTGTACCTTCAGTGGTAACAGCCAAGTGCGTTATAAATCAGACAGAAACACACATTATTATACACTGCAAACACTCAAAATCTGCAAAAAGAACATTTGTCTTATTTCTAGTCAAAATGTAATTTCTTGTCAAAACTAATTTAATTATACTTACTTATACTAATAAGACGTAAAAAGTAAAAAGTAGCTTGTTTTTGGACACCTTTTACTTATTTCAAACATATTTTCACTTGAAATAAGTAGAAAAATCTGATAGTTGAACAAGTTTTTCTTTCTTATTACAAGCACAAAAAACCTGCTTTCACTGGCAGATTTTCTACTTATTTCAGGTGAAAATTATTTTTGAAACAAGTGAAAATGATCTAAAAACAAGTTACATTTTAGGTGATGAGTCTTATTTTAAATGGAAAGAGATTAGTTTTGACTAAAACTGAGACATTTTGACAAGAAATAAGACAAATATTCTTGGAAAGATTTGGAGTTTTTGCAGTGTATTCATGACGTCCTCAGCTTGAACTCGGAGGCCAGACACTCGAAAGTCTCGAAAGAACCTCACAGATCCCGACTTCCCGGTCTAAAATTGCTGCTCTTTGTGTCAACAGCTGTAGAAATATAAGATTTATTAACCCTCCGGCCTTGTTTATGTCTCATTAAATCAATTGTACACTCGGAAACATCCAACTCCTCTCAGTGCACTGCAAAAACTCAAAATCTTTCCAAGAATATTTGTCTTATTTCTTGTCAAAATGTCTCATTTCTAGTCAAAACTAAACTCTTTCCACTTAAAATAAGACTCATCACGTAAAAATTAACTTGTTTTTAGATAATTTTCACTTGTTTCAAACACATTTTCACTTAGAATAAGTAGAAAAATCTGCCAGTGAAAGGAAGTTTTTTGTGCTTGTAATAAGAAAGAAAAACTTGCTCCACTATCAGATTTTTCTACTTATTTCAAGTGAAAATAGAGTTGAAATAAGTAAAAAGTGCCTAAAAACACTACTACGCTACTTTTTATGTATAACTCTGTATGTATGTGGATAAATATACATATTTTAGGTAGGCTATAATAAGATTTGTTTTGACTAGAAATAAGACAAATATTCTATAGGTAAGATTTTGAGTTTTTGCAGTGTGAACATGTTGTTGTGGTGTTGTAATGCTGAGTTGTCGTCTGGTATCCTTCACAGCAAACACAGCAGGGACAGGAATGTGTCTCTTTCAGCTCTGAGAGCGTCTGCAGCTCCGACACAAAGGTTTCTGTGACTGTATCTCAGACGGTGACACAGACAAACTGACATAGAAACCTGCCGAGGTGCTGAGAAGCTCCTACAGTCGGTGTCTCCGGGTCGACGTGACACAGACTCACAAGGTGGAAGCCGCAGTCTGTCACAGCAGGTGAACATGCAGCAAATGTTCCGGTTGATAAATATAACCTGTGGGGGGAGAGAATATTAAAGCTGCTCTGATTCATATTTTTGTACCTGTGAAGCTACACCGCAAAAACTCAAAATCTTTCCAAGAATATTTGTCTTATTTCTTGTCAAAATGTCTCATTTCTAGTCAAAACTAATCTCTTTCCACTTAAAATAAGACTCATCACCCAAAAATTAACTTGTTTTGAGACAATTTACATTTATTTCAAACTAATTTTCACTTTAAGTAAGTAGAAAAATCTGCCAATGAAAGCAGGTTTGTTGTTCTTGTAATAAGAAAGAAAAACTTGCTCCACTATCAGATTTTTCTACTTATTTCAAGTGAAAATCTGCTTTAAAGAAGTAAAAAAGTGTCTAAAAACAAGCTACTTTTAATGTGATAAGTCTTATTTTAAGTAAAATGAGATTTGTTTTGACTAGAAATAAGACAAATATTCTTGGTAAGATATTGAGTTTTTGCAGTGTACAGTCGTCTTTGTTGACGGTCGACAACAGCTGCCGTGTTTTCATCTCACGTCAACATCTCGCTGACGTTCCCGGAGTGAGTCTGTCCACATAAAACTATAACTCTGCTGCTGGAACGTCGTCACATGAATCAGCTCCTCTATCAGACTCTCTGCTGCTTTTACAAGACTCAGCAAGAATAAATCTCACCTTATTGCACTTGGTCTTCCATTGTTAACCTGTCTGATGTCCAATTGACTATTGTCTATAGGTTCAGCTGGTTAACGGGGTCGTGATCTGGAGCCACTGGGACAGATGACAGAGGTTGAATCCAGGCATCTTGGGAAGTCCTTTGCAATTGTCAATGACAATCAATTATAAAGAGCAAAAGCAAAAAAAACTTGGTCGAAACCGGCCGGCGTCTCATTTTAATAAGAGATATGATGACCTAATTAAAATAAAGGCTTTTTAAAGAAATTCCTTGGCTCGGTCGGAGTGCCTGAAGTAAGCTTTTTTGCTTTTGCTCTTTTTACTTTGGACTTTTCAACTTCATGAGCACCTGAACAAACTGTCTGGAGTCTACCCCTCACTTGTGAGCACTCGGTAACTTTTTTCTTTGACAGTCAATTATTTTTGGGCTATTTCTACACAATCAGTCGTTATTTCTTGGCGATATTTCTCAACAACTATGAAATTGACTGTTATTTCAAGGCTATTTCTAGACATTATCACCTAATTAACGGTCTACAAATTAAAGGGTTTTTGTAGTTTATTCTAACATCCACATGTTGCTGCTTTTCATGCTTTAATTTTTTCTCCACCAAGTCCTTTGCAATTGACCGTCATTTCTGGGCTATTTCGATGCAATCAACTGTTATTTCTTGGCGATATTTTTCAATATTACTGTGAAATTGACCGTTTATTCTAGACATTATGACACAATTAATTGTTATTTCTAGACATTATGATGCAATTAATTTTTATATCTTGGCAATTTTTTTACATTATCATATAATTGAGTGCCTGTAAATTTAGGGGTCACTGTAGTTTCTTCTAACATCCACATGTTGCTGCTTTTCACACTTTGATTTTTTTCTCCACCAAGTCCTTGCAATTGACTGTTATTTATTGGCTATCAATCGTTATTACTTGGCTATATTTCTCAACATTACTGTGAAATTGGCCATCATTTCTCGGTTATTTCTAGACATTATATGTTATTGTATCACATATTTAATGGCCTGTAAATGAAAGGGTTACTGGTTGAAGTTGTGGTGTTGACTGTCATCATCGCTGCTTGTTTGGTTTGGTTTGGTCTGGATGAATCCTGTTCAGCCTGGTGTCTTCTCTGATCAATATTCTGACATTGACATTGTTTGACCTTCGATTATTGACTGGATAACCATGAAATCTGGTGCAAACCGGTGATGAATTGTAATGTCTTCCTCATCTATGCAGTAAGGAGTCTTTAGGTCTTTACCGATGCCTCCTATCAGTTGGACACGTCTAGAAGGCGTCCTGGGAAGAGCTGGAAAACTTTGTTGGGAACCGGGACTAATCTCTTTGACCTCAGGTAGGCTACATGGATGGTAACGAGGAAGAGGTTGGACGCAGAAGCTACTCAACCATCAGAAACATCTTCCCTATGGAGTAAACTGGCTCTTTGATCGTAAATTGAACCTTTTAATTGAACATTTAATCACTCAACAAACTGTCATTAATATACAAGTTATTTGAAGTGTGAAAATGTTGCTGCAGTGTTTTTGAGGTGGCCTTTCTCTCTGGTCACGCTGCTGTGACCTCTGACCTTGTCTCCAGTCACCTCTGGGATCTGATGCTTATGTAAAGTTGAGGGAGAGAAAAGCAAAGTCATTGTTTTTTCTTTGCTGCAGTCGTCATGTTTTTTTTTTTCCCTCTGGTTTCCAAGGAAACTGAATCATTTCCTGTCAGATGAAGAATCCTGATGCTGTTTTCACTATCGACAGAAACAAGGCTTCACACTGGGAAGAGGAGCTGAGGCCTCTCAGACTCTGCTACTTTGTCTCATTTTGCTCCAGAAATAGAGACGTTGTGTTTTTTAATAGCACTTAGCATCGAAGCTGCTCATTGACCATCAACTGTCTCTGTCTCAGCTCAGTGGATTCATCTCTTGAAGGCTGCGTTTGAAGACGATCTGCTGAGTCACAACAAGGCCGATGCATTACAAAAAAAGCTCCTTCACATGTGTCCTTCATTTTCTGGGAAGTAAAGGATCAAACTTTGGTGATCAAATCTGTCCAAAGGTTCCCAGAACTTTTCGTGAACAGACTCTAGCATACATCCATACATCTAGATGATTCATAAGGTCAGTGAGACTTTGATTTCATCATACATGTTGCTTTCATCACTGGTTGATGGAGGTAAAAGCCGATCAGGCATTGTACCCAAATGTCTCAGTTTTTGCCATCCTGAAGAAGACGCATCCCAAAGTTTTCAAACAAAAACGACCTCAGCAGCGTTTCCAAAAGACTTTGTGCATGAAGGTTACATGCTGTCATTCCGACATCCCACCATTTAGACATACCGCTATTCCGACATGCGAACGTCCCACCATTCCGACAAGGCTTTCTATAAGGAAATGTGCGTTACTCGACAGGTGACTCCAAGACATGCTGATAGAAGAATACATGGTTGTGTGTCATTACGCAGCAGAGCGCAGACAGGGACTAGTCTGCCTGTCTAGCCTCTACCTGCTCTTTTTACTGAACTTAACCAACTCCTTTCTTCATTGCCTAAACCCAACCAATGCAAAATCTTTTGGGGAAAAAAAATACACTATTAAAGGAATTGTCGGAAAGGTTGGATGTTTAAAAAAAGAAAAAAATACCGTCATTCCGACCATAGGAGGAAAAAAATGTCGGTATGACGGGACATTTGATAGAAAATTAAGTGTTGCCATTTAGACAATTAGAGACCTATGTCGGACTGGTGGGATGTTGGAATGGCGGTTTCCCCCCGTGCATGAAAATCCCCGTCGTTTGTTGAGGGGACTAAGAAATATAGCAAAAGAGATGGTTTCTTAAAATGAAGCGTATAAGTAAAATACAACAAATTCAGAAAATTAATCAGCAGCCAAGGACAAAGACCCTCTAATCTGGGTTCATTCCACCTTCACAGACCACGTTCTTCAGCAGCAACCATCTTCTTTAGTCCCGTCCTCATGTTTGACCTTCGTCTCAACTCTAAACCAGCCCAGGAGCGCTGTTATAACCAACCGGTTAGGTTTAGGGTTAGTCCTGGGCTGTTGTTTACTTGGTGATACCAGATTGTGCATCAATTTTAGTCACATTTTTTGCTCCCCCCAACACAGGAAAACAATTTAGGGGTCAAAAATGGCCAGAATTCTCCTTTAACATTAAAGCTAAGCTAGGTAGCTGGTCGGCCTAAACACAACCTTGGCCTTGTCCTATGATGGGTTTGGTTGACTTTAGACTGCTAATGTCTGTTTGCTGTTGGTTCTTGTTTGCCACTGAGCGTCTGCTGTCTATAGATAGATAAATACGTCTCGATTCAAATGATTCACCTCCAAAGTCCAAAGTTCATTTTATGTTAAATTTGCTTCAGTGTTGGGAACAGTAAGTCATCACATCAGCATTCAGAGCAGCGGCGCTCTTCTGTTGTCTTGTTATTCAGCTCAGTCGGCTCGGAGAAGCTTTAAAAGCTCACGTTAATAATTCAGCGGGCGCAGACGGTTTGTGTGGATCCGACGACGGTCTTTAGGTAAAATTTCAATCACCTCAACCAGCAGTAAAAAACAAACTGAGCGAAGCCACTCTGATGCTTTCAAGATTCATCAATACACATTTAGATGTAGGAAAGTCACACATCCTCCAGCTGTGAGGGGGTCAGTCTGGGATCCAGATGTTGATGTTTCACCAGCTCGGTGCTGCGTCACCGTCACATGAAGTTACATGTTGAAAAGACTCGCGGCGGCTTTGAGGCTGGAGAGTTTGTTTTTGTGCCATGTGTGCAGTTTGGTTTGGTTTTTTTTTTGTTTTGTTTTGTTTTCATGAAACCACAGAGAGTCGAGCACAGCTGTCACACTGCTGAGACTGTACTCCTGTGTGTGTGTGTCTGTGTGTGCGTGTGTGTGTGCTCCAGTGAGTCTCTGAAGGTGTAACGTAGACTTGTTGTGTTACTGCCAACACTGAAACCTTTTTAAACTGTCAGCCTCGATATCTGCTCTTTACAAAAGGCCTGTGTGTGTGTGTGTGTGTGTGTTTACTCATCATATTGTCGGTGACATTGCAACAGCGCTGTAAATCGAGTTTAAATTTTGAATGACCCTCTCTGACCTAAAACTCACTACCTTCTTCCATCTCTCCCTCGCTCTCTGCCACACACACACACACACAGACAGAGTGCATGTCTCAGCAGCGGGACAGCTGTGGTCGTGACCTCAGATGCACAGAACTGTTTCCCCCAAAACGACAAGAAACTGCTGCAGAGACAGAGAACGAATGAAATAAATAAATAAAGGAAGTAAAGTATAAATAAAAAGTGGGAGAGAAACCTCCTCAAAGGACCGGTCCTCGACCAAAACAAACACTGAAGCCCCGCCCATAACCACCATCCCATGACCACGTGATTGGACGCCACTATGAATCAGCATATGGAAATTTGTGTTTAAAACATTTTTTTTTTTTAAACACATATCTTTATTGACTTTTTTAGTCTTTAGCACAATTTCCCTCCCTCCCCCCAACCCTGAACTGGAGCCATCAGTTAAAGCAGAAGTAAGCGATCCGGTCGTTTTGGCTAATGCTGCGTTCCAGGCAGGCTTTTGAAACCGTAAGTTACAGCTTCAAGTCATGACTTATGACTTTGTAGCGTTCCAGGCAACCCACAACTCGCGTTTCTCCGACCGGTTGCCTGTGAAAGTCACTATAACAGCCACTCGTAACTTCCGACCCGTGAACTCGTACCAGATCGAACTGGTACGACTTCACAGGTCGAAAAAACACGAGTTACGAGTTGCCTTGAACGCACCATAACGTCTTGTCAGCCGATGGAGTTAGCAGCCCCCGCCCTCGTCATGGATCTATTGGTCCAAACACTCTATGTAAGTGATTGCTGTCGGAAGATATAACTATTTAAGACTTGTATTAACACAAAAATATCGCTTACTTCTGCTTTAAATAGCAAGAACAATGACATTTCCTTTGAAAAACAAAAAACAAAAAACACAAAACCAATATACAGTACAGTACACCTGCCTGTCTTCTAGTTAAATTTTTTACATAATCAATGGGCTCTATGCACAGCTCCAGCACTTCCTGAATTTAAGGCAGGTCCTTGATTTCCTGTCTTACATTATTGGACACACTGATTAATCCAGGTGTGTCTGACCATTGTGACTACTCAGACACACCTGGATTAATCAGTGTGTCCAATAATGTAAGACAGGAAATCAAGGACCTGCCTTAAATTCAGGAAGTGCTGGAGCTGTGCATAGAGCCCATTGAAATAAATAGGCAAAAGTGAGAGAGAAAGATGAAAAAATGAAAAAAAAAAAATAATAGAGAGAAACACATATTTAAAATATATCTATACATGTGTAAAAAAGAAAAGGATAGTATTTCTGTTTGTAACATTAGAAAGACAACAAAAGCATATAGACTAATAATACAAAACCAACATAAATAAAATTAAATTAAAAAGGGTACATTTGTGTTTTCCTCTCAAAATATCAATGTAACATTGAGTTGTGGCTCTGGAGCTTTTCGTCAGCAGCTGTTTTCCTCTTCCTGTTGTTGCTCATGTAAACCAGCAGCTGTTTGTTTATAGCTGGTTCACATGGAGCCAGATATTCAGATTAGAATCAGTTTAGAGTCCAAACTGAATGAAAATGCTTCATATAACAATCCCAAACAGAATAAAGAATATGTTTGAGTCTGTGTTTTGCTGGAAACACACACTCATGGTGCTGATGATTATTTCCCCCCTTTAATGTTTTCCATTATATGGAAACATTACATTGACATTAACGAGGTTTAACACTTTTCAACATGTTTCCCTGCTGTTTAAAGTGAGAGCTAGGATGAGATTATTGCGTCTTAACGACACCACTGCTCTGTTAGTCAATCATTGTTATTGTCTGGCGTTCTTAGCTTCTTAGCCGAGCTGCACTTCACTTGTTTCTGCTAGATTTAATCTGACTGAATCTCTACGCTCGACTTTATTAGCGTCACTTAAAACCTGCGATGAAGCCGTTTAATGAAGATTATCATTAGTCCTGATGAGCGGCGGAGCCTGAGCCGACAGCAGCAGACACAGTCAGAGGATTTTAGGGTGCGTTTGTTCAAAAAAAAAAAACATAACGTTAGTGATTTCAACCTCCGCGGGGGAAAAAAACATGAAGTGCGAGTGCATTTCTTTTCTCTCAGCACTTGTTCATTTTCTGCTACCACTTCTTCTGCTGATCTCCTTCTGACAGGTCATAGTTCAGATAAGATGAACTGGCATGGAGAAATATGAAATAAAAAAAATAATTTAAAAAGTCAGAGTCAATTACCAAAGGTGCTATCTGGAGTCAAGGGGCCACGGAGGGGAGAAAAAATAAAAAGCCGAGCGCCCGGGTCCTGAGTGCTTTATCCTGACGCCTACATGAAGTGTGTAGGTGTCCGCTATAAATTATTTAAGGTTTTTTATTGCAGTCAGGACTCGGAGTGCCTAGAATTTTCTTCTTTCCTATTTCCAGATAAGAGAAGGAGGCCAGTTATTTTTCTGCACAGAGCTGATTTGTGTAGCAGCAGTTTGTTTTATCGCAACACAGAGTTAAGTGACTGTTTCTCCCTCGTGATCTGTGAGGAACTCATGGAAGGTCATTTAAAGGTCTAATACAGTATAAAGGTGTTTGTAGTAAAGCTCCATACAGTATAAAGTTTGGCCTGTGACGATTACAGATTCTGCTGGACGATATATTGTCCCATAAATTGCCGATAAACGATATTATTGTCAATATTATTTTGAGACCAAATTTACCACTAATGTAATGGTAATATGTCATAATAATGCAAGCACACCCTTTGAAATGCAATAAACTTTTATTTCTCATAAGTATTTTTTACCATTGTAATTGGAATGTCTATGCTGAAAAAAAGGTGAAGTGTGCCTTTATTGCATTTTCACAAATAAAATAAAGGTTTCACAAATCAGAGAGTGTGTTTTTATGAATCTTTAGGGTCTGTAGATTAATCTAGTCCAGATTTGAGAAGTCTAGGCCCAGTGGTTTTTGATCTGGACCTGGTCTAATGAGGTCTAGGTATAAAACTAAAACGGTGAAATCTCCCTTTAGCATTTTAATGCATAAAATAAAAGTTTCAGAAATACAATAGTGGGTGTCAGGCAAAGTTAATATACCTAAAATGTAAAATGTCACCAAAACGAGAATCAGTGGACAAACAGTGTGTTACCTAAAATGTAAAAAAAAACAAAAAACTTTAAAATAATAATAACAACAAAATCTTAAAGGGATAGTTCAACATTTTTGGTGCAGGCTATTTTTAGAACGGCGGAGCAGAGCCGTGAGCTGCAAGCAGCAGTCTCTGCATTTCCCTCTAAAACAACTCTGTGTGGTAACGTTGTGTTATTATCTCATAGCGTGGTGAATGTGCAGGTCACAACTTGTCCACCAGAGCGTTGTGGAGTTGTTGGATTGTGTATTTGATGAGTTTGATGAGGGAAACCAATTAAGAAATCCCATGAGCCTCCGTAGTGTAGCTCTGAGCAGCTCACGGCTCTGCTCCGCCGTTCTAAAACAGCTTGCACCGACAATTAAAGGTAACGAACCTACTGCTATGACTATAGGGATTATGGCAATGGGCCAATTTGCCAAAATGTTGAACTATCTCTTTAACACTGAGTCCAACTACATCACCATATACTGTAGTATTACTATCTGTTAAAGAGCAACAGAACATTTTAACTGTAACTCACTCTCTTCACTTTATTTGCTTATCATACTGTATATAGTTTTTTCTCCAAGGCACTTTTTTTTTTTACGGGTTGAGCTCCCTGTCATACTTTCTGCTGAGACTCGGCGGAGAGAGACACCGACGCTGTCCTCTGATTGGCTCAGAGAGACACAAAAGGACGAGAGAGACACAAAGGAAGATACAGTTATAGGAGAGAGAAAAGTGGAGAGGGAGATGGAGACGGGCGAAGAAAAACAGAGTCTGACAGCTGAGCTTCAGGGCTCTACCCCGAGGAACTGAGTCAGCTACCACACACACACACACACACACACACACACACACACACACACACACACACTGTACTCTCTCTGATTGCTGATACACACACTCAGAGTCTCGTATCACCACAGGGGGTTGACAAAACTCCACCATGACACACCCATTGACTCAAAATGGGCTTTGAAGCAGAACCATGAAGTCTGCAACACACACACACACATGTTCGCACACACACACAGACACACAAAGAGCTGACATTTCTGACGGCTTCTCTTCTGCTGTCACAGGTTTATCTATCTGTACCAGCGCTTCAGAAGAGACGTCGTCGGCTCTTGAGCGTAAAGGAACAATCACTGAGATAAATGAGGAAACGCGAGCGAGCCGAGCAACTTTTACACCACTTCGGATTATTGGCTGGAATTTCAATGAGCCATGAGCTTTTTCCTCCGTGAATCTGATCAATCCGACTGTTTCCCAGCAGCTCGGCCGCCCTTACGCATACTGTACTGTATACCGTATAAAAAGAAAATAAAAAAAAAACCCTCCTCCACCACTGAATGGATTAAACCTCCCTGTCTCCTATAAATTACATTGGTAGCAGCTAATCTCTGCTGCCAAATGAGGTTTTGCAGGTGTCTAAACAGAATTACTGAGAGGATTATGATCCCTGGAAACACTTTGTTTTTCACTCCCTGCACAGGAGAAGTCGGAGGAGAGAAGTCTGAGTGTCTGGAGGACAGATGAAGCTCAGGACTGGATAGGAAGAAAGAGGTGAAGTTTAGGCAGAAACGGAGAAAGATCGACATCGTTCAGTTGATAAACGACTGATCCAATAAAAACAGAGCAGATTTCAGAATAAAACACTCAGAGGAACCTGTGTTGCCCCGGTGGCTCCAGGTTAAAGGGGCGTGGCTTGGCGACCGCTTCGTTGTGATGTCACAAGAACAAAGGAAGTCCTGACGGTTTGCTCCGCCAAATGAATATGATACGCTTTAAACACAAATGATTCAAAAGTGTAATATTCCTTCTTTCCTTCCCTTCATGCTTACTTCTTCTTCCTTCCTTCCTTCCTTCCTTCCTTCCTTCCTTCCTTCCTTCCTTCCTTCCTTCCTTCCTTCCTTCCTTCCTTCCTTCCTTCCTTCCTTCCTTCCTCTATCTTTCTTTCCTTCCTTTTTCCCTTCCGTCTTCCGTCCCTTCTTCTTCCTTCCTTGAACGAATCTGTTCCCTCCCTCCATCTTTCTTTCCTTCATTTTTCCTTCCTCCCTTCCTTTTCTTCATCTTTACCTCTTCCTTCCTTTTTGACCCAATCTGTTCCCTCTCTCCATCTTTCTTCTTCCTTCCTTGAACAAATCTGTTTCCTCCTTCCATCTTTCTTTCCTTCCTTTTCCCCTCCCTCCCTCCCTCCCTTCCTTCTGTCCTTCCTTCCTTCCTTGTTTCTCTTCATCCTTACTTCTTCCTTCCTTTTTGACCCAATCTGTTCCCTCTCTCCTTCTATCTTTCCTTCCATTTTTCCTTCCTTCCTTCTTTCCCTTCCTTCTTGTTCCTTCCTTGAACAAATCTGTTTCCTCCTTCCATCTTTCTTTCCTTCCTTTTCCCCTCCCTCCCTTCCTTCTGTCCTTCCTTCCTTCCTTCTTTCTCTTCATCCTTACTTCTTCCTTCCTTTTTGACCCAATCTGTTCCCTCCCTCCATCTTTCTTTCCTTCCATCTTTTCACAATCCTTCTTTCTTTCTTTCTTTCTTTCTTTCTTTCTTTCTTTCTTTCTTTCCTTCCTTCCTTCCTTCCTTCCTCCCTCCCTTCCCTTCGTCCTTACTTCTTCCTTCCTTTTTGACTCAATCGGTTCCATCTCTCCTTCTATCTTTCCTTCCTTTTTCCCTTCCTTCTTTCCTCCCATCTTTCCCTTTGTCCTTCCTTCCAGCCTTCCTTACTTCTTTCCCTTCGTCCTTCCAGCCTTCTTTACTTCTTTCCCTTCATTCTTCCTTCCTTGACCCAGATGTTTCAGTTTTGATGTAAACCTGAAGAGGTTTTGGATGATAATCAGAGAAAACTCTAGACTGATACTGATAGATTCATCTACTGTGTAAATATTGTGACATTCAGACAGAAAAGAGGTTAAACTACTGATGCGTCATGTGTATGTTATAAAAATCGAACTGAACATTCAAGGACAAATAGGATTAACACAAACTGAAACGAGACAAAAGCAGCAAAAAAATTGAAGAGATGTGAAACACAAAGTGAGACAAACCTCCAGCTGCTTCCACCCAACGCTTCAAATGAGGAACACGCAGAGAATCCTAGAATATTCAAACAGCTAAACCTCCAACCAGCGAGCCTGCAGGGGCTTCACACACCCGCCAACACACACACACACACACACACACACACACACACACACACACACACACACTTTATACAGCCGCATGTTCCTCAACCACAGATGAAGAACCGACCAGGGAAATGTGAGAAGCTGCAGAGAGGGAGGGAGGATGAATGATGGAGAAGAGCCGTCTTATCATCCGTGTGATGAGGAGCCGTTTTCACTTTTATTATTTAATGGAATTTCACACATGTAGGAAAAATAAAATAAAATAAAAAATCCAACCAAATGTTTACACAGAGCAGCAGCTGCTTAAACAATCCAACCTGTTTGCACTGGATTGTACCTGTAAGTAACATCACAGAACAGAAAGACACTCGTGCCATTAAATGTATAATTTAAATAAACACTTAATTTGTTAACATGCAGCAAAACAACAGCAACTAATTGGTGTTTACACATTTATATGAAATGATATATGCAATAAATTAAATAAAAGAGACTGGAGGCTGGAGAAGCACTTTACAAAGCTAACAACGTTAGGTGTAAAGTGAACCATTAGTGCTAATTAGCAACGTAAACACGAGGTAGAGCCAAGGCTGTTTCATTAGATGAAGTTGTTTGGCCACAATTCAACATGTGTATAAAAACTCACAGAGATCAGCGTCTATTGAGTACACTCAAATCAGCAGAAAATACAATCCAATCATGTTACAGTAGGAAAAGGGAAGGCCAATCAATAAAAGTGAGTTTTAAAGGAATAGTTCACCAAAAAATGAACGATTTTAATTCCTTAAAGTGCATCTGGAGACCCGGGAGGCCGGTTCGTAGTCCAACGAAAACTTGAAAGTAATAGGGCCCGACACAAAAACGTCCATAAAACTACACAAGAACCATTTAATATTCCTCCACACTGCTCATCCACTGCAATCCAAGTGTCCTGAAGGGATATAGTCCAGAGTTTACACGAAATGACGTCATTTAGGACATTTTTACAACCTAAACAGTCCTATATTGAATTTGCTTGGGACGTTATTTCAGGTAAACTCTGGACTATCTCCCTTCAGGACACTTGGATAGCAGTGGACGGGCAGTGTGGAGGAATATTAAATGGTTTTTGTGTAGTTTTATGGACATTTTTGTGTCGGGCTCTACTGACATCTCACAAGTTTTCGTTGGACTAGGAACCGGCCTCCCGGGTGTCCAGATACACTTTGACTTTGAGGAATAAAAAACTACTCCAGAGTATTCATCAGCATGAGGGTGAGTCACTAATGACTAAATTTCATTTTTTGGTGAACTATTCCTTTAAAAGAAGATACTGAGGTTGCAGATCAACATCCTGATCAACCAACGCTGCTAACTCGGCTTCTAGAAACTCTGCATGGCGCCCCCTTCAGGTCGCTCTGTGTTTCCAAACAGCAGAATGAGTTCATCAGCTGCAGAGTGAAGAGTCGCAGGGAAAAGTGCAACTGGGATAAAAGGAAGGAAGTTATTAAAATTGTGTGTGTGTGTGTGTGTGTGTGTGTGTGTGTGCTGGACAACTCAGCATTAAATCTCATTAGGAAGCGAGGATGAGAGAGCTCGTCTACTGCCTGAGGACACACACACACACACACACACACATACGCATATCTTGGCATTCAAGATGCTGTTGGGTGTATATGGAGTGGAACATCCCATAACGAGGGTGTGTCTGTTTCCATGGCGATGACTAATAATGAAATAAAAAAAAGAAAAAAGCTCTTGGCCAAATATCAATTCAAATATATTTCTGATCGTCGACACGTCAGCGATTTGGACGACGATCTCGGAGCTTTAAGGTGAATTTTTTTTCGTTCCAACTTTTTGTTCCTCTCCGTTTCGCTCCATCAAACTCCATCCTGTCAGTTTGGAAAACAATTAGCAGGTAATTATCCTGGTGTCGGCTGTACAGAAATTTGTACTTAATTAACAAACAAACAAGAGGAAGCTGTCTAAATAAATAAAAAAAAACAGGACAATAAATTATCCAGCAGCTGAGTGTGGATCATACATAGTGTTTTATTTGTTGTGTTGGTTCGGCGCCAGGACTCTCAGCTCCTACACCACGTCTGTCTCTGCGATAATTAAAATCACATTCTCTGCCAAGACGAAGTAATTATCTATGTTCAGACTCCAAGAAAATAACATTAAATACGACTGTTAAGACTTTTTAGAAACAATTTGACCTCAGATAAACATCTAAACCTTTGTTTAGGTGAAGAAACTGGTGTGAGTCCTTCTGGATCCAGGTGTAACATCTCAGTCATGGTTGTCCAAACGGGAGCGTGCCTATGTTCCCTCAGCCTTATGTTCCCTCATTTCTAAGGTTTTTTTTTCTTTCCAAAATTAGGCCCTATATGTTCCCACATTTCCTTTATCATCAATTTGCATCGGATTTTATCCCAATTTATCCCAATTTGGTAGTCAATTTCACCCAACCTATTATTCAGTAGCAGTTGACTACAGATGTAATGTAGCTTTTAACAAAATCTGGGAACATAGGGCCCTGGGAACATAGGGCTGACCCCTTCCAACACTGCTACTCCAACATAGGGTTGAGTGATGAACCCTTATACTGAAATTGGCGTTTGGCTCGAGGTCATGGTGCAAAGGACCCTAGGTTGAAATTACTCTGAATCATCCCTTTAAATGTGGTATAAAAATAAAAATGAACTTAGAGTTTCATTTTGAGAAAATTCTTAGAAATAAGAAAAATCTTAGAAATGAGGCAACATAGGGCCAAGGGAACATTGGGCTGTGGGAACATAGGGCTGACCCCGTCCAAACTCAGACATGAAGGGAGGTTTTAAATGTCTTTAAATGTGTGAGAACTTGAAATATTCTTCTAGGAACAACTTGGCCTCAATGAAACATCCAGATCTAGTGAGGAACCCTGTGGTCCAGATCCTGAAAGCAGATGAAACAGGTTCAAGCTGATCTCACAAAGACATTGAAGGTTGAACAATTGGCTGATCGAAGGCTCTGACCTTTTAGTCTCGGCTAATTGCTCTCGGCAGAAGATCTGAAGGTTTGTTCGAACACCTTGACCTGGGTACATAACCTGCTGGGCCGCTGTTGAAGGGGGTCAAGTGGTGGAACAATCACAGTCTTGACCCGGGTGAAGGATCGGGGTCACGGAGGATCGACCTCTGTGGAGCGTCTCAATAGATCTCCTTCAAGATGATGAAGCATCTCGACCCGTGTGAGGAATCGTTACCTGGGATCACCGGCCCCGATCCAGGAAGACCGACTGGAATCCAGGAGTCCATCCATCCATCCTGTCAATACGCCACCGACATTAAATACCTCGCTGTTTAACGGGTTCAAAGCTCACGTGTTGTGTTCACTGTCTTGTGTTTGTTGTTGATCTGAACCTGTTAAAACACCTTGACCCAATAAAACACATGGAGCCTGTTTGAAACCTGTTTCTACCTTCTGAATGAGCCTTGATGAAAAGTCACATTGTGCTCACTGGATCGACTCTTTGTTTCTTTGCCAAAAGGAGTTTCCACAGCAACAGCGAATGAAACCAATCTGCCTGAGTGCTTGATATTGATAAACAGTGTTATGGGAATAATCTTTTATAAGGTACTAATGCAAGGTAAAGTAGATATTCCGTTCTGCTTTATGTTCTGCACGACAGAACCGCTTTAATAATATTTTTATGATTGTTCATATTTTAGCCTGAGACTTCTACTTTGTTTTTTTATGAGCACTCGTTTCCCTCTCTCTCCCTGTTCTTATGAGTCATAAACTGAGCAGATAATAAATAAGTTTAGTTCATATAATCTCGCATACAGCTTTAATAGGATGGTATCAATCAGCGTTTTATTCTCCAATAAACCCGAAGTACAACTTCTGCTCCTGTCTATCAGTAGCATAAACTGAGAGACAACTGAGGAAATAAAGAAAATCTACTTTATATTATTTATTCACAGAGAGTTTTTATAGTGATAAATTTACTTCTAATAGCAGTTTTCACAACTGAGCTGCAGTTGTTGTTGGAAAAGTGTTGGGGAGGTAAAAACACACACAGTAGCTACTAGGGCTGACCTCCAAAAGTCGACGATTCGACGATTCGATTCGGAGGGGTCTGATTCGACTATGAACCTCGTAGTCGAATCTAACCCCTACCATTCTGACTATATGGGGGTGCCCACGGCTGCTGAGCATAAATTGTTACATAGAATGTCTTTTTTCGTTATAAAAAGACTATTTTGATACAAAATCTGCCTACTTTCTGTTAATAAAGAGTTCAAAATTATGTGTGCGTTTAAACGGTAGTCTTACGTATTAATAAATCACCCACTGCAGTTGCACAATTAAATGAGCGGAGGTTTTTTTTTTTTTTTTTCAAATGAGCGGAGGTGAGCAGTAGGACCGTCAAAGTCACTGCAGAACACTCACGGAGTGGCAAAAAGACGAGGGGCAGAGCCGCCAAAGTTTAAAATCAAGGAAGTCTGACAGTCTAACTTTGTCAACATTTATCATGCATGACCTGACAGAACAGCAAAACATTGTGAGGATACATCTGACTTTGACCGAGTTACATTCAAGAACCTGCTTTCAGTCACGGAAAATAAATTAACTCCAGCGGTGATTTTTTTTTTTTTCGATGGATCAGCTGTGTTTACCGTTTCAAGTGTTAATAGTTCTGATGGTTAGACAGATGAATTATTCCCTAACACATCCTAAAGTTTGACATGTCAGAGTTTTTCAGAAGAGGAACTTGTTTTTTTTTCCGACTTCCGAGTTGTATTGAACGCACCATCAGTGTCGGGAGTCACAGCTGTAATCTCGTCCCTCTGCAGCCTGTCTGTCTCTCTGCCGGTGCCGCGGTCACACTGTGTGTGTTACAGGATTGATTAATGTAATGTATGTACGGATTGTCGAGTCCTTCTGACCTCCGTTTGTTTTGATACTACATGTTTTACCCGGTTTCTCTGTGTCCGCGACCACCGCTATCCTTCATCACGTTGAGGGATGAGGGATGACTCACAGTCCGAGCAAAAGGAGCGTTGTCCAGGGCAACGTAACATAAACGCATACCCTGGCTCACAATGGCTACTAAAAATCATCCAAAGTGTGGAAAATAAATAAAGGTATTTGTTTTACACCTACCATATTTTTGGGGTGTTTTAGCTCTTTTGTTTGAAACGGAAAAAGTCGCAAATTTGCTGCTATCTAAAAAAAAAATAAAAAAAAAAAGGTTCGACGATCAGTCGACTATGGCAAAATCTGACGAATCAGATTCGACTATGAAAATCCTTAGTCGAAAACAGCCCTAGTAGCTACAAACACTCACACGGTTTTTACGACTATTACTTCTGATTGGTTCCAGTGTTATTGCGACATTTTAAAGTTCAAGTTTTAATATCCATAAATAGGTTTAATATCCATAAAATGACGTAAATGACAGAGTCTGCATCCCAATCAAACAACAGCAACTGAGAAAACATCAATAAACATCAATAAAATCAAAATGAATGTGTTTAATAAACGGAGCCACAGTTTCTCCTGCAGCTGATACCGATCAGAGTCACGTCGACCTCTTGATGTTAGGACAGGTAGATGATGAAGCAGGCGCTTCGTCTTCATCATTAGTCTGATCCACATCTAAATTCCTCCTTTTAGTGTCGACCCTTCCCCACTCTTGTCATTTATCAGCCTCGTCACAGCGACGTGGTAACAACCTGTTTCATCCACACTCTGTTTGCAGCTGTCGTCTCGTTAGAAAAAATGTGTGAATCTTCTTGATTTTTTATTGAAATACATTCGAGTGAGATCCAGAGGGACTCGAACGCTGAGATGCAGAGCAGCAACAGAAAAAAAGAAAGCTGTGATAAATCAGATGATGTTGTGCAGGAGCCTGTGACTTGAACGAGTTTAAAGCTTTCCTGTTCACACTTCATTATCTCCTGGAAACAGATTAAAAGATTCCCCAATTAATTCTAAAAAAGTGAAAACAGAAATTTATTGAAAATACTAATCTTCAAAAAAGCTTTTTGTTGTAGGACTGTTTAACTCAGTCTTTACCATACAGTGACTGGTTGGTAGGTTGGTTGGTTGGTTGTTTGTTAGGTAGGTAGGTAGGTAGGTAGGTAGGTAGGTTGGTTGGTTAGTTGGTAGGTTGATAGGTTGGTTGGTTGCTTGGTTAGTTGGTTGGTAGGTTGGTTGGTCTGCTGACTGGTTGGTAGGTTGCTTGGTTAGTTGGTTGGTAGGTTGGTTGGTCTGCTGATTGGTTTTTAGGTTGCTTGGTTGGTCTGTTGGTAGGTTGCTTGGTTAGTTGGTTGGTAGGTTGGTTGGTCTGCTGATTGGTTTTTAGGTTGCTTGGTTGGTCTGTTGGTTGGTTAGTTCGTTGGTTGGTTGGTCGGTCTGCTGATTGGTTGGTAGGTTGCTTGGTTGGTCTGTTGGTTGGTTAGTTGGTTGGTTGGTTGGTTGGTTGGTCTGCTGATTGGTTGGTAGGTTGCTTGGTTGGTCTGTTGGTTGGTCTATTGGTTAGTTGGTAGGTTGGTTGGTCTGTTGATTGGTTTTTAGGTTGCTTGGTTGGCCTGCTGGTTGGTTACTTGGTTGGTCTGTTGGTTGGTGAGTTGGTCGGTTAGTTGGTAGGTTGGTTGGTTGGTCTGTTGGGCCACATAAGGATGAATACACAC
This sequence comes from Trachurus japonicus, assembly GCF_045865225.1. NCBI lineage: Eukaryota > Metazoa > Chordata > Actinopteri > Carangiformes > Carangidae > Trachurus > Trachurus japonicus. Next base: position 3,225,277 of record NC_140929.1, read on the forward strand.
ATGTCCTGTATATGTCCAGTCATGTCAGTTTATCACTGGTGGACACAGGAAGTTGTTGATACGTCTCTAGGACAATCGAAGCAAACAGGAAACAGTTTCCTACAACTAGTACTACGACAGAAAAAGCTCTGAAGAGACTGAGGCATGAGATTCTAGAGATGTTGGACAAATTTATCATCCAAGAGTCAAACAAAAAGCTGTTGATACCTTTAATAAACACATGATCACACTGCACTTTACACAGATAAACCCACAGGCCTTGAACACAACAGCTGTGAATGAAGTCTATGGTAAGAAAAGGTACTAGAGTTAAAATGAATGAGAGTAAATGTCCTTGACCGAACATAACATCACTAATAAAGCCATCATTCAAAAGATAAAGCAGGAGGGAGAACACACACACACACACACACACACACACACACACACACACACACACACACACACACACACACACACACACACACACACACACACACTGTTAGGAGCTTGATATTGATCGTCTTTCTCCTCTGTGTTTGATGAAGGATTTATAGCGGAGCGGCGCAGACAGGCAGGATGGAGTTATTTTAGATGAAGCTTTATTTAACAAGGTTGGTCCCACAGGAGTGGAAGTCACAGCCAGGCAGAGACGGAGGAGGAGGGAGGGTGGAGGGGGGAGGAGAGGAGAGAGGTCGGCTGTTTGCAGGTCAGAGGTCGTCACGCGGCGTTGAACGTCTTGACTTGAAAGCAGCAGAACAGAGCCAGAGG
>NC_140929.1:3231026-3310962 GCF_045865225.1 Trachurus japonicus
TGTGTGTGGTTGTGTGTGTGTGTGTGGGTGTGTGTGTGTACTGTAGCAGTGAGTATCTGCGAACCTCTGCTGAATATAAACGACTTAAAATCCAATACAGATCTCTCTCACACTCTCTCTCACACACACACACACACACACACACACACACACACACACACACACACACACACACACACACACACACACCCTCTGCAGTAGTGACCAGTTCATTTGCTGCATTAACTGTTGAACCGTTTCAGAGTGAAACCTGAAGCTGCTGCTTGGCTTTAAAAAAAAAAAACACTGAGTCTGTATTCACACAAACTGACTCTGAATCAGATGCAGATGATTATTATGATTAATAATAATAATATAATAATAATGATACTGATTAATGTGGGAACACAGGATGAAGACGAGGAGCAATTAAAAAAAAAAAAAATCATTAACTCTAAATCATCTCGTTTGTTTTCTACCTTTTTGAGTTTTATCGTGATTAAATATTTTGATTTTTTAAGTATATTTTTGGGGCTTTTATTGCCTTCAATTGATAGTGCAGTCGAGAGAGAGACAGGAAATGGGGAGGCAGAGAGTGGGGGAATGACACGCAGGAAAGGGCCGTCCGACGCGGGACTCGAACCGGGGCCGCCTGCACCGAGGACTGAGCCTCAACATGGGGCGGCAGCTCTACCCAGTGAGCTAAACGCCGCCCCAATAAATTGATTTATTGACATTTTTCCTGCCAGTCAACATGCAGGCAACTACAACAAGCAAATCAATCCAGACGGCTGCTTTTCACAGCTGGTTGAGTTTTATACGACGAGTTTTGTGACTTTATGACCTGACAAATCTTTTTTCTGAATCTGTAGGCAACAAGTTTTAACTTTTTTTTTTTCTTTTTTCAGAAATTGTATCACTTTTTTAATTATTGTTTGACTTCCCCGCGCCTTCGGGTCGGGGACTGTTGTCTCGGCCTACCAACCAGAACCAGAACTAGAACCAGGACCAGAATTTTTTTTACCACTTTTCCTAGAATTTTTTTGAGAAATTTTACCAATTTCTTCTCAATTTTTCTTTTTTACTTGTTATTATTTTTTTCAAGAAATGTTACCCCTTTTGTATCATTGTTTGTCCCTATTTTTGAGAGAGAGAAATTTTGCCTCATTTTTCTATAATTTTTTGAGAAATTTTACCACTTTTTTTCTAAAAAAAATTTGCGAAATCTTACCATTTTCTAGAATTCTTCTGAGAAATTTTACTTTTTTTTCTCATTAAAAAAAAACAACTTTTTACAATTTTTTTATTTTATTTTTCATTTTAATTCTTACCACTTTTTTCTAGAAATGTTTCAACTTTTTTGGAGAAATTGTACCACTTTTTTCCAGAAATTTCTCTATAATCTTTCAAAAATGTACGCCTAACTTTATTTCCCTGACGGCTAGCATCACACACAGAGCTACAGTCAGTCGCCATGGTTACAGTTTTGTTGTGACGCCTCCTTGATGGCCTGTGAACTCGCGCAAATCGTCATCGGTCGTAGACGCTGATTGGTCGGGGTCGTACCGTGGATCTATAGGTCATACTTGTAGTGCTGCCGGTCTCCTGACTAAGACACGGCAACAATTTATCTGGAAAGACAAAACAAAAGTAGTTTTTTTAGTTTGTTAAAAGAATAGTTCACCTAAAATTCAATTTTCACTCATTATCTCCTCCCCCTCATGTGGACTAAGGGCTGGGAGAAGTTTCAGAGTCCTCCGTGGCTTCTCTGAGTTACAGGGGGTCTCGGCGTAGCAGTGCATGTCCATATAACGGTTGCAAATGGATACCAACTGTCTTCGTAACAAAAAGACACACCAAAAAACATCCAGATACCTCCATGCTGCTCGTATGTAATGTCTGTCTTGTATTGAAGCCCCGAAATGCGAAATTGTCCCGAAAAAATTAAATAAGTCTATATTTCAAGCTTGTTTGTAGCGGAAGCTCCTCGAAGCTCCTCTTCCTGGTTTGCGCCGGCGTCAGTACTAATCGCAATCATTACGTTTTTGTTACGAAGACAGTTGGTATCCATTTGCAACCGTCATATGGACATGCACTGCTACGCCGAGACCCCCTGTAACTCAGAGAAGCCACGGAGGACTCTGAAACTTCTCCCAGCCCTTAGTCCACATGAGGGGGAGGAGATAATGAGTGAAATTTCAATTTTGAGTGAACTATTCCTTTAACAAGTCTGTTTACCACGCAGGACCTGAACGCACCACAGAGTGAGTGATGAGACAGAGAAGAGGAGACAGGAGGAGAGGAGCTGTCAGGTGTTCAGGGGCGCGACCCGGTCACAGAGCTGTGTTCTCTGTGTTCACACACAAACTCTCTGACATGTAAACACTCAGATGGAAACTGTTTCTACTGCTGTTGCTTTTTATAATTCCAAGTGTTAATTAATCGCTCTCCTGGTTTTTTCTGACGCTGTTTCAACCACAAATCCTAAAAACAGATCCAACGTCTCAGGAGAGCGTCCGGGTCAGAGCGAGGTCAGAGCGACACCAGCCTCTTAATAAATCATAGAACAGAAGCTATTTATAACTATAACGCACAAAGAGCAGCTTCATCTATCTATCTATCTATCTATCTATCTATCTATCTATCTATCTATCTATCTATCTATCTATCTATCTATCTATCTATCTATCTATCTATCTATCTATCTATCTATCTATCTGCGGTCTCTTTCAGTGTCTGTGTTCATTTCTTTGCTAAATGGCCTGCAGAGATGGATTTTATATCCTCCATCCATCATCTCTGCAGAGAGATGTAACCTGAAGAAACAGCCCACGCCTTCCACGCTGCACTCGGAGCGAGGGAGCGCGTGCACGTCGTTACTCGCCGCGTGTGTGTGTGTGTGTGTGTGTGTGCGGCCGTGCACGCTCAGGGATATAATAGAGGTTAAGCAAAAAAAAGGCAACGTGACTTTGGCAGCCTGAGGAAAGAGAGGAGAGAGTGTGTGTGTGTGACAGTGTGTGTGTGTGTGTGTTTTAGTTGAATAACTACATTTTCACCTCCGTGTTGAAACGACCCTGAGTATTAATGTATTCCTCTCTCTCTTTCTCTCTTTCTCTCTTTTTCCTCCTATAGCCAAGGTCGCTCTACTATCTGTCAGCTGACCTCTGTTTGCAGACATCGGCCGCTCGGTGTTTCACTCTGTCAGTCCACAGAAATCAAAGTAAACACGGTTGAAGTGGATGTTTCCCCGGCGACGGAGCAGAGTAAACCTGAGCCGAGCCGGGCGGTTCTCTGTCTTACTGAGCTACTGACGTGATCATAACTCTGTCCTGTAAGAAACGAGACCAAAGGTCGTTTGTGCAGCAGCTCATTATGACCCATGGCGACACCTAGTGGCCGCAGTGGTTATTATGACTGTGGTTAAGGTATTATAAAGTATTTTATTAGGGGTGGGAGAAAAAATCGATTCACATAAATATCGCGATATATTTTTTAAAGATTTTAAAATCAATTTTTTTTTTCAAAAATCGATAAAAAAAATAAAAAAATTTAAAATCTTTTTTTTGTTTTTTTAAATTTATTTAAATATTGTGCAATGTGCATTTGTTAGCCTTTTTTACATACAGAGAGTACAGGTTTTTGAAAAGGGTTTAAGTTCATTTTATAATGGAGTATGTTAATTTATAGGCTCCTACAGTATTTGTGTGCAGATAAATGTTAAAAATGCAGACTGAAAATCGAGAGAATCGGCAATATCGTAGAATCGCAATTTATATCGAATCACCATCCAAAAAATCGTAGAAGAATCGAGTCGGGAGAAAAACATATCATCCCAGCCCTATATTTTATTGTTTATTATTGACAGGCTATGTTCTTCATATGATGATTTCTTTACAAAAATTAACGGTCGGAGATGTTATGGACATTACCACTGCTCTGCTCCACCGTTTATTTGCGTATGGTAAAATGGTTTAATTCTTCACCTCATCGCTCCAGAAAAACTTTTTTTTGTCCTCGGAGGCCACCGTCGCTTTGTGAACGGGAGCGGTTTCACTATTTTACACACTTAAAAAGGTATAATATGTAGGAATTCCCCCCATCTAGCAGTGCGGTTGCATATCTGAACGTATTCTTGATGTTGCATTCACGTGAAATGGGGCAGACGTCAGACAGACAACAGACGCTGCATGTAACAGGACAAACAAGCGTCTATGTAAACAAGTGGTCCGCCAGCACAAAGCAAAACAATACAGGCACAGTGACAATATGTTGTCATGGTGATGTGGTATTGTTTTACCGTCTTTCTCTGGTGGAGTAAAATGACATCCGGTTGGTTTGCCGACGGCCGTCTGCCTGACTGCACCTGAATGCAACACCAGTGCCTCCGTCCTTCCTCACACTACACAGTGGTGACAGTTTTAACAGGCCGAGCCGACAGCTCCGCTGAGTTTCCGTGGTTACCTACGGTCACGATGCAACTTGGCCGCCTCGGTTCGGTGCGTCGCCCACTTATTTATTTGTAACGACTTGTAACAACTCATTCTAAGGAACCAGAAAGCTTTCATTTATATGCGGCTGTGATTCCACTTCAGTGAAATACGGATTTATGAAAGAATATTTGATTTTTGATAATAAAAAGCCAAATAAGTTACATACTGCGGCTTTAAGTTCTTTGATCTGAAAATGACATCAGCTTTTTGTTTCAGTCTCAAAATAAAGAAATAAAATAAAGGATCTCAGCTCTTTGGCAGAGTTTCAGCTTTGTCTCCGTGACGACAGGTGGTGGTCAGCGCCGTCGTCGTCGTGAGGATGTTGTTAAAATGTCCTGACCCGGCAGCCGGGGAGAAGTTCACCTGCCATCACGGCCCGCGGGTTACCACGGAAACAGCGGAGAAGTCAGGAAGAAGCAGCTGTGTGTTACACTGAGGGATCGAGAGGTTTAAACACACAGACAGCCACTCAGACACTCCTGCCAGCTCCAGATGCATTGTGGGTATCAGGGGGGCAATTTAGTTCAAGTGCCTGTGTCTGAGCACAACACACACACACACACACACAGACACACACACTCGACATGATTCACCGAGCTGAGTTAAAACCCAATTTGCAGAGGAAGTGTTTCACTGACGACCTGGCAACCCCGCGCCTTCTTTATTTACTATCTGGCAACCCGGCGACATCGCATCCAGACCCGAGGAGACGCCGCCGGACCGTGACCGCGACCACGTGTCGTGTCGTGTGTGTGCCGAGCGTTGTCGAAACTTCTTGCACAGTCACGGCATCTCCACGGCGACGAGAAGCTATAATTATGTCCAACGAGCCAGTTTACCCATCATGCCTCGCTTCGGATTCGTGTGAAACAAACTGGAGTCTCATTACGACAAGCGGTGCGTTGTCATTAGATTCAATGGCTGCATTATCAACAGCGGCGTGTGTGTGTGTGTACGAGGACTTTTTGTGCATGTGTGTGTGTGTGTGCCAGATGGTGACGCACCAACCGTGCAGTCATTGGAGGAAATTAGAATAATGAACAAACTGTCTGTTTGTCTCTTCCAACCAGTTTCCAGCCCTATAAATACAGACGTGTGAACACAACACAACACAACACAACAATCTATTAACACCTGTTGCTTCCTCCTCAGATAGATGTAAATCAATAATAACATATAAAAGGGATCAGAGATTAATGTGAATACACAGCTGCTAATCTCCATCTGAACCTCTCTAATCCTGCTTTTCTTTTTCTGGTCTGGAAAATGTTCAGTCTTAGTTTCACAAAAAGATTTTCAAAGATAAAAATAGAATTGAATGAGAAGATTGATACCAGTTTAAAGGAGTCGTGTCTAAATTTTGCTAATGCTACGTTAGTATTAGCAGCAGTTCAGACTGGTATAAGCAGGTCGAAAGTAACACATTTCAAAAGATAACGTGACAAAGAGAAACACATTTTTATTGTGATCACTGTCTCACCTGTGCTCTATTGGTATCAGGTGTTATTTTGTACAAATGTGAAACGACGTCAGTATAATTTGACTTTCAAGAGAAGTTGTGCTTAATATGCGATTACAAACCTATTGTGACTTTTATCTTATTTAAAAAATACATTCAATTTCATATAATTTCATTTTCTAGAACAAACAATCAATGATTCTCATTTGGATTTGTTTTAGACCATTGTAGATCAACTCATTAACACGCTGTTTTTCTTTAAATTCCTGTATGGGGCATGTTCAAGAGAGGTTTGCTTTTGGTTCTAAAAGAGTCTCATCTTAATGTGGATGAATCTATGTTACCACTTGTTAATGGGTCCATTTTAGATAAATATATGGTTTTGTCTTTATAGTTATTTTGATATTATTATTTAGTGGTCGACTCACCCAGTATTTCCTAGTTTCAGTTTCCCGGATGCTGCCGGGTGAGTCAGGGGCATTACGCCGCCGTAGTGTTTTCACTTTCGTCCGTCTTGCGCCGGTCCAAGAATTTCACAGTGCGCCCTGAGTACAATAAAAAAAACATCAAAAACAGAAACATTGTAGAAGCAAAAACAAAAGAAACAAAAACATCAGAACAGAAACATTATAAAAGCAAAGCAAAACACAAACATATCACATCTTGATATTCACATCAGCACCACATAACACACCATATAGATACTGTATCATATATATATTCTACAACCATACATACTATTTATACACATGTTATACATACATATCTTCATATATCATACTATTATTATCTGGAACTAACCAACTGAGTGAGTTGGTTCCAGATAAACATGTTTTTTCTGACTAATTGATTGACTGAGAAAAATGTGTAGGTAGGCTATATAACATACACTTTAACAGGTGTATTATTTATTCAAGTAATGGCGCATTTTATTGTCAGTAACGGTAACAGTGTTATAACCAGGGAAACAGAAACTGAATAGCCCAACGTCTGTGATACAGCTTATCTTCTTTCAGCCATGCAGCCAAATGTAATTAAACTATAGTTTAAAGCAGAAGTAAGCAGAACATTTGTGTTAATATAAGTCTTAAATAGTTGTATCTTCCGACAGCAATCACTTATATAGAGTGTTTGGTGAAACACGGGTCTGTCAGTCACTCTGCTCTGCTCTGAGCCCAGGAGAAAACCTTCCTTGTATCCTACAACCTTTATCCAATGAGGAGAGAGAACGGCATAAAGGGGCAGTCCTCTCTGTGTGTGCAGCCAAGGGATGCGCCTGAATGTGGTGACGTAGGGACGAGGGCGGGGACTGCTAACTCCATCGGCTGACAGGAAGTTAGACAAAACCACCGGATCGCTTACTTCTGCTTTAAAGGAGTCTACATTTTGGTATGCTACGTTAGTATTAGCAGCAGTTCAGACTGGTATAAGCAGGTCGAAAGTAGTATCTTGTAGCACAAGATAACATGACAGAGAGAAACACATTGCTCTATCAATACCAGGTGTTATCTTGTACAAATGTGAAATGAAATGAAACAATCAATGATGCTCATCTGGATTTGTGTTTAGACCTGTAGATCAGCTCATTAACATGCTGCTTTTCTTTCAATTCCTGTATGGGGCATGTTAAAGAGAAGTTTGCTTTTGGTTTTGTCTTTACAGTTATTTTGATAATATTAGTGGTCAACTCGCCCAGCATTTCTTGGTTTCGGTTTCTTGGACGCTGCTTTATGTACAATACGAAAACATGTTATACATATCTTCATATACTATACTATCATTATCTGGAACTAACCAACTGAGTGAGTTGGTTCCAGATAAACGTCTTTTTTCTGACTAATTGATTGACTGAGAGAAATGTGTAGGCTATACGTACACTTTAATGGGTGTATTATTTCTTAATGACTTTAATGGCGCATTTTATTGTCAGTAACGGTAATGGCATCATAACCAGGGAAACAGAAACTGAATAGCTCAACGTCTGTGATATATCTTATCGTCTTTCAGCCAGCCAAATGTTATTAAACTATAGTTGAATATGTTATATGAATTTATGTTACATTATTTATCTGTGTGTATACCTACACACAGTCCAGATAAACAATGTTTTACACTTTTCATTCATTGATTCATTTTTAACTTTTCCTTTTAGAGACCTCTTTATTCCACCTGCTCTTGAATCGTTTCCTTGCTTTATATTCTGGCTTCTTTTATTGAATGTCGGTACAAAGTGTGTGTTAAGTAGCGGCCGGGGCTGAAACGCTTCTTTCCATTCCCCAAATAAACCCTGAAAACGTCTGAGGGGGGGGTGGGGGGGGGCACAGCAGCAGCTGGGTGAAAAGCTGAGCTCTGCTCCGTCTGAGTGTAAACGCTCTGCCATCAGATCACAGCGCTGACGTGACGACGGCTGACAGGACCGGTTAGAGAAGGGGGGGGGGGGGCTTCTGCCTTTTCATGGTTGAGGTCGCTCCATTCAGTGAAGACATGGAAGGTAAAAACCATCTGAATTCACTTTACTCGTCTATTGAAGCCGCCCCGTCCCTCTTTAGTGGCGGGAAAATTATCAAATGGTGCAAAAAAATATCAAGTCGAGCGGTCACACACACACACACACACACACACAAAAAAAACTCATCTGTTCCACACAATACAATACGCTGCTGGTTGGTTTTAAAGGACTAGTGCAGTTTTTTTTTTTTTTTTTTATAATATAAAAGGGAGATGACAACGAGCCGGAGCCCAAACACAAATAAGCTCATTCATCTATCACTACGCCTCATTTGCATAAATTTAAATATGGAGAGTAAACAGTAAAGTGCTAGTTTGTTAGTGCGGCATTGAGCTCCTGAATTGGATCCTGTTATATGTAATGTAGAAGAGAAATGCTCAATTACTCCTGTGTGTGTGTGTACGGTGTTTTTGTGTGTTTGTGTGTGTGTGTGTGCGCGCTCTGCTAATAATTCCGTGCAGGGTCGAAGCAATCAGAAACCTCTCACTTTTAATCAGCGTCACACAGAGCAACACACACACACACACACACACACACACAGAAACACACTAACCAGTTTGACAGCTTCAGTATGGTGAATGGAGAATGTAACACACACACACACACAGACACACACACACACACACACACAGACACACACACAGGAGTCAGGAAAATAAATGCATGTAAATGAGAACGGCTCCACACATGTGAACACTTAGTGCATGTTTAACGCACGCTGCTGCCGAGGATGAATGGAGGAATAAACGACAGCGCAGACAGATAAACCTATCAGAGAGAGGAGAGGAGCAATCTGTTTCAGCTTTGTACAGTGACACACACACACAGACACACACACAGAGACACGCACACACTTTGCAGCACTCTGCTTTGTCCCTGATGATGGTGATGTGGCTCTGCTGCCTTCAGCTCATAACAGAAGGAGGGGGGAGAAGAAGGAGAAGAATAAGAAGAAAACAAACAAAAAAGCATAAAATAACAAGAAAAACAAATAGACTGGAGATAAAAACAGCTGACAAACACACACAGACACACACGGGTCCTGACTTGAGGCGGTTTCTGTCCCCGAGATCAATAGCTGCCACTCAACCTGCTGCTGAAGCGCTGAGTGACACCGCAAACCACCTGCAGCCGATCACAGAGGCAGAGCTTCACTTTTCACATTCAACTCCGTGACTTTATCACAGAGGTGGAGACGGAGCGAAGCCGCCATCGCCATCGCCTCCTCCTCCTCCTCCTCCTCCTAGTGAAGGATGAGACCGCCGGCTGCCGAGTGGAAACTACCTGCTCCACTCTGCTCTCAGTGTTGCTGTGATTACTTTAACGCTCACTGTGATTTATAAATATACTCTCATCACTTTGTTTGCTGCTTTTTTATGTCTCTGTGTAATAAACTGGTTTTAACTGAGCAACTTTAACCTCTTAATGCACGCCCCTATTTTTCATGTTTTTTGCCATAACGCCATGCCCAAGTTGTGAGCAGCACAGATCCCACATAGTTTAAGATTCAGAGATGTGCCTGGTATCATTGTAAAGGTAACACTCTCAGGATTACTGTTAAGGTGTTTTTTTGATTCTGTGACTTTACTGACAAAAATGGCAAAGGTTAGAATGATTAAATTGTTTCCCCGCCCATAGGTTTGCCTATAGAATGACATGGGTACAGACATTCAGGGACCTCTCAGCAGGCTATAGACACAATTAGGCCACAGCCACAAGTCTTGGCTTCCTGCAGTCCAAATTTCAAGTCAAAAGACCAAAAGAAACAAAAAAAATACAACCGCTAAACTCCTGGCGCGCAGTAGAGGGCGCACCCCTAAAAGCAGTGGATTATAGAACTATACGCCTATCTGCATTGTGTATTTCTATGCGGTGGAGCGGGTGGCACGCACGTCGGATACACGGGGGTTTGTTTATCAGCAACCAAACGTGATGGCGTAGTGTCATACACTGTTGAAAACCTCAGACTATTGGCTAAAAGGTTATCTGCTTCATTTCACGGACAATTTCTATTGGCTCAAGCAGCTGTCAATCAAAGTCACGTTGTCAGTCTCATCGTCACGTGTCCTCATTGGCTTTCGAGACATGTCCCGGCCCATCCTCGCCACCGATTGGCTACTGAGTGGTGTCGTTTGAAGCAGGAAGACCTCACGGATGTAAACATTCAGTCACATGTAGTCACAGATCACCGTGCAACTCGTAAAATGCGGTAACGGGGCCGGTTTTTGTTTTGATCCGCGTGTATTACGTTACGCATTGGACTAAACACATGGACATATTGAGGAAAATACTTCGGTTAGAAGGAAACGGATTTCATATTTCACAAGCATGGGTACTTGGCAAGCTGTACAAACGGTCTTGTGTCATAAGATGGTCGCTGTAGATCAGCTGTGGATAAAGGGAAGACTTGAAAGGTATGTACGCATCATACGTTAGCTTAGCGGCTAGCCGACCTAACTGCTAATCCTGTTAGGGCTGTGAGCAACCAAAAAAATCATGGGTGGTCTTGAATTGATCGGGGCGATCTAAGCTTTCTAACAATGTATAACATGAATATATATGCTTAAGGGCTGCTGTTAAAAATGTTCGGGAGTAATTGATGCTAGCGCCACCTTCTGGAGCCGTACCGTGGGCGGTACAGCGTGCGTTAACTGGTTAAGCACCTGCTGCATCACTTTAAAGGTATAATGTGTAGGAATTCCCCCCATCTAGTGGTGCGGTTGCATATCGGAACGTATTCTTCTCCACTGTCAGATTTTTCTGCTTATTTCAAGTGAAAATATGCTTGAAATAAGTAGAAAGTGTCTAAAAACGGGCTACTTTTTATGTGATGAGTCTTATTTTGGGTAAAATGAGATTTGTTTTGACTAGAGATGACATTTTAACTAGAAGTGAGACAAATGTTCTTGGTAAGATATTTTAGTTTTTGCAGTGTACTCTCCTTCTTGATGATGCATTCACCTGAAATGGGGCAGACGTCAGACAGACAACAGACGCTGCATGTAACAGGATAAACAAGCGTCTATGTAAACAAGTGGTCCGCCAGCACGAGACAAAACAATACAGGCACAGTGACAATATGTTGTCATGGTGATGTGGTATTGTTTTACCGTCTTTCTCTGGTGGAGTAAAATGACATCCGGTTGGTTTGCCGACGGCCGTCTGCCTGACTGCACCTGAATGCAACACCAGTGCCTCCGTCCTTCCTCACACTACACAGTGGTGACAGTTTTAACAGGCCGAGCCCACAGCTCCGCTCAGTTTCCGTGGTTACCTACGGTCACGCTGCCACTGAACGTAAAAAAATGGCGATGCAACATGGCCGCCTCGGTTCGGTGCGTCGCCCACTTATGTATTTGTAACGACTTGTAACAACTCATTCTAAGGTACCAGAAAGCTTTCCTTTGTATGCAGCTGTGATTCAACTTCAGTGAAATACGGATTTATGAAACAATATTTGATTTTTGCTAATAAAAAGCCAAATAAGTTACACACTGGGGCTTTAAACTAAAGCTTTTTTCAGATTAATAACACCAAAGTCTTAAAAAAAACGAATTATTGTGTAATTATTGTGTTTTGTCAAGAAGTGTTGATCCATGAGAAGATATAATTTTAGTTTTAAGAACCAAAAACCATCTAATTCTTCTCTCTGGAACTCTTTAGTAACATCAGGTCGGTGAGAACCAATCAGAAGAGAGGAGTCTCTCTTTAACACAAACATCTACCTTTATACTGTATGGAGCTTTAATACAAACATCTACCTTTATACTGTATGGAGCTTTAATACAAACATCTACCTTTACACCGTACGGAGCTCGTGTACTCTCCAGACTCTCCTCCTCCTGTAACCAGTACAGTACATAAACAGATTTGTGGATGATAAATTTTCTCCAGCGCTGGTTGAAAAGTGAGAAACTCTCTGTGGCTTAAATCTTTAAACACTCGACTCAAACTGACCCCATGGATGTAAGAAACCCAGCAGCTCGGCCACGAGGCCTGAGATTCCTGCACCATTACGTTTTTGCCAGATCCAGACAGTTGTGATGTCGACGCTGCCGTTCTCAGCCGGGCGTGACCGACACACTGACGACCCACAGCAGTCAGAGAGAGAAAACCCACGCTGCACCGAGCTCCCACTACACCGCAGCGCTCATCAGTGTGTGTGTTGACATCAAATACACACAGACGCGCATACACACACACACACGTCCTCAGTGATTCAGCTGAGCTCGGGAACAGTGAGCCTCTGTTTGTTCTGTCTACACTGACCACTGGACACTGAAGTCTATATCTGCATCTCAGCCTCTTTTATGTGCTGCGACTATGAATCATGGATGGATTTGTACTTTCAAGGAATTTGAAATATTGATAGTTGGATCTGTGTGTGTGTGTGTGTGTGTGTGTGTGTGTGTGTGTGTGTGTGTCTCTCTCTCTGACACACTCACTCGCTCCTCTAGATTTCTCTTCAGCTGCTGCTTCTGCTCCTTTGGCTGCTGCTAGATTGGTGTCAAGTGCAGAGGCCTCACACTCACACACTTACACACACACATAGCTGCACATACACACACATACATTTTTTTTTCCTAACTAGTGATACACATTCATTACATTTTCTGCCCACTGTGTGTGTTCTGACACCAATCTACCCCGAGGCAGGAGTGTGTGTGTGCCACCCACTTAGATCGCTCCGCTGTCTTCCACCTTGATCCAGTTGGCTGAAACGAGACTCTAATTGGCCGTGCAGTGTCAGAGCGACTGTGCGTTGAGTGTGTGTGTGTGGGTGTGTTGACTTTGTCCAATAAACCAGTCTAATATCCTGAAGCTCTGATAATGACCCCCCCCCCCACCCATCCTGTTGTAAGACACAACATTCATTACAGCCCACGCCGCTCTGAGACGAGACGCCGGCTGGACTGCTGATTCTCTCATCGTCAGAGACAGAAGACGATAATAGGAAGTTTGTCCCCGTGGCGACGCTGGAGGTGAAAGTCGTGGAAACAAAGGGTTCGTCCGCACGAGGATCAATTAATACTGAACAGCTGCCTCTGAACCTCCGTGGCCCTCGGCCTCCGTTTTCTCTCGTTGTGAAGTAAAAAACCAAACAACAGAGACTCAAACCAACGACACAAAGACATAAAAACATAAAGACGTCTCCACACACTGCAAAAACTCAAAATCTTTCCAGTAATATTTGTCTTATTTCTTGTATAAATGTCTCATTTCTAGTCAAAACTCATCTCTTTCCAATTAAAATCAATCAATAACCTTTGTTTAACCAGGTAAAAAACTAATTGAGATTTAAAACCTCTTTTCCAAGAGTGACCTGGCCATAACAAGACTCATCACCTAAAAATGTAATTGTTTTTAGGTAATTTTCACTTGTTTCAAACAAACTTTCAATTGAAATAAGTAGAAAAATCTGCCAGTGAAAGCAAGTTCTTTGTGCTTGTAATAAGAAATCAGATTTTTCTACTTATTTCGAGTGAAAATCTGCTTGAAAGAAGTAAAACGTGTCTAAAAACAAGCTACTTTTTAACGTCATGAGTCTTATTTTAAGTAGAATTAGATTTGTTTTGACTAGAAATAAGACAAATATCTTGGTAAGATTTTGAGTTTTTGCAGTGCACTGACGGACATGCAGCTGGAACAGTTTCTGTGTCTTATTGGTCCAGATGTGGAAGCAGCATCTGTGGCCGTGGTATTGACCGACTGTACACTGGGCTGGAAAACAACAAAACATGTTGAGTGATTCTGCTGTGGATGCCCAGGGGCCCATTATCTCACAGTCCATCCATGCATCCATCTGGAAATATACTGTAAATGTGCAAAACATGTGATGGAAATCAGACGCCGGTTGCACCAGCGGTTCTTGTTTGTTCAAATCTAGACTTTAGTGGAAGATTCATGCATCAATAAGTCACAATCAGAGTCAGAGTCAGAAAACTGCCCCAGGGCAGAATTAGGTTGAGTTACAGTTGAACAATGAGCAAAGAACAGAGAATATGAAGTGGCTCATGAAGATAAATACATAAGTACAAACATATAAGATAAATATAGGCTACATAAAATTTTAAAATGTGTCTTTTTACTATAATATCTAAACGAAAACCCACAATAAGAAAAGTGTCCTATGTTGTTTTTAATGAATTATGTCAACTAAACTAGTCCTCATGTAGAGTACTATATCTACATTTAGTGTAACTGGTAAATTAGTGTAACCATTCCATGCTGATAGAATGAACAGGCAAATAACGTTAACGCTGGCTCACTAATATGATGTCTGTTTAAAAAAAAGAAAAGAAAAATTCACACCAATAACAGCACACAAGTAAAATATACAGTATTTCAACATAGCCTACATACAACACCTACATTTACACAGGACTATTAAAAGTGTCTGTCCCATTAAAACTGTTCATATTTTTAATATTAAAAGTTCATAATATTTATGCTTTTATATGTTTATGCAGCTAATTGAGGCATAAGCTAATCTAGTAGCTACAAGTAGCATTTCCAATGCCACTTGCCACTGTGCTAGTTAGCCCAGATACGGGGCCTAGCTACAGTCCAATACTAACTACAAGTGATATGAACCAATGCTGCTTACCACAGAGTAGTGTACTTAAAAAAAAAAAAAGTATCTCCACCATAGCCTATTTATGCTAACCTGCTAAATGTGACAACACCTAGCTCTCCACTGCACTACATTTAACCCGTTAGCTCTCCTACTAATTAGCTACTACGCTGCTCCCAAATTTGTCGTTAAAATATTTAAAAAATACCCACAATGCACAGCATTTGTGAGTGTTGCCAACTTGGCGATCTTCTAGCAAAATCTGGCGACTTTCCAGCCACCTTCCACTAGTCAGTTATGCAAATTAGTTGATGGCATCATTTAGCAACTTCTAGCGACTTTTAAGGCAGCCAATAGCGACTTCCCTCACTGAGGAGAACGGGCAACACTGCTACATTATTCTCCCGTACCTACCACAATGCAATGTGGTCCTGTTTTGCAAGTTGACGCCGGCAAATCAACAGATAGCATCTTAAACCTTTGCCTTCGCCTCCGTCTGAGAAGAGTTGGGTGAGCAAGAGTCAAACAACAACAGGCAACGTTTTCTTCAAATACAGAAAACCGTTTTTGGTACGGGCAAAGCTAATAGCCACTTAGCGCGTGCTAAGTAGCGTGTAGCTCGTGAAAACCGCAAACAGACACACAACAGCAGTTGACAAAACCAAACCTGAACATTGATAGTTCAACGATTTCGAAGATTGAGTAGGACAGACTTTACTTCCTGTCTTTTGAATGGCATCAAATCTGGTGTCACTCCTGTAACCAATCACACACATGGTGAACAGTCTGGTTGTCCTCACACTTGTGGCCATGTTGTGTAGTTTAGTGAAACAAAAGTGTTGCACGGACGGACAGAACAACTCACGTGGAACATCCTGTGGCCTCCAGCCGGACAAAAGCATTGATCACTGAAGCATCTGACACAAACAGAGATGAAAACTAGCGGTTAGCTTCACTGAACATGACATCACGCTGACAGAACACACACACACACACTCTATATGTTGTACACTTGAACCATATCTGGATAACAGATAGCTTTTAAGGCGACACACACGTGCTGAGACAGATGGGCAGGAACACGCCAATCGTTGTAAAAATTAATGGCTCATGTGATAGCCAATCAAACGCTTGGCAGGCTGTGTCAATAGCCAATCAAACAGCTGGCGGCGTGCATGCAGATGAGCTGGAGGTCTGTCAGTGTCAGTGTCACCTTGGTAACGGCGGCGGGCAGGGAAACACCTGACCTTCAGCACACAACCTGACATGGTTTAATGACACACACAGAACACACTGCAAAAACGCACAATCTTTCCAAGAATATTTGTCTTATTTCTTGTCAAAATGTCTAATTTATAGTCAAAACTAATCTCTTTCCACTTAAAATAAGAGTCATCACCTTTAAATGTACTTGTTTTTAGATCATTTTCACTTGTTTCAAACTAATCTTAATTTAAGATAGGCTACATAGAAAAATCTACCAGTGAAAGCAAGTTTTTTGTGCTTACAGTATAATAAAGAAAAACTTGCTCCACTATCAGATTTAGCTACCTATTTTAAGAGAAAATGTGCTTGAAAGAAGTGTCTAAAAACAAGCTACTTTTTAATGTGATGAGTCTTATTTTAAGTATAATGAGATTTGTTTTGACTAGAAATGAGACAAATATTCTCTGTAAGATTTTGATTTTTGCAGAGCACACACACGTTGTCGGTTTGTGATGCCACACAGGTGATCGTTAAGATGAGATATAATTAATTAGGTTAAGATTTAGAGCTGATGTTTCCCCTGGGCTGTCATATAAATCTAAAGTAGGCTACTTTAACTTTAATTGAGTATTTTTCTTTCCTACCTCACACCAGTTCAGGGAAATGATTCCTTTAATTTAATTCAGGTTTTTTATTTTATTTTAACAGGAGCCAAATTATCCACAGAGGACTCCTCCGCTTTAAAACAAATGGACCGGATGATTCAAACAGGTAAAAAACAGTAATTCAAGCAGTTTAAGACAAAAAAAAACAAACAGTGTGACTGTCTAAAATCTAAAAGTTACATTTGGCCAAGATAAAAAAAAAAAGTACATCTAAAAACGTGACCTAAAACTGGATAAAAAGTCAACTTAAACAACACTGACACATGTGTAAAGTGCATACAACACTACAGACTTCAGTTTGTGAAGATAATACTTAAAGGGATAGTTCACTCAAAATTGAAATTGCGCTCATTATCTACTCACCCTCATGTGGACTAAGGGCTGGGAGAAGTTTCAGAGTCCTCCGTGGCTTCTCTGAGTTACAGGGGGTCTCGGCGTAGCAGTGCATGTCCATATAACGGTTGCAAATGGATACCAACTGTCTTCGTAACAAAAAGACACACCAAAAAACATCCAAATACCTCCATAGTGCTCGTAAGAGGAGCTTCCGCTACAAAACAAGATTGAAATATAGACGTATTTAATTTTTTCAGGAACAATTTCACATTTCGGGGCTTCAATACAAGACGGACATTAGCTACGAGCAGCATGGAGGTATTTGGATGTTTTTTGGTGTGTCTTTTTGTTACGAAGACAGTTGGTATCCATTTGCAAACGTCATATGGACATGCACTGCTACGCCGAGACCCCCTGTAACTCAGAGAAGCCACGGAGGACTCTGAAACTTCTCCCAGCCCTTAGTCCACATGAGGGTGAGTAGATAATGAGTGAAATTTGAATTTTGGGTGAACTATTCTTTTAACATTGAATGGTTCCCGTTCTGCTTCTCCAAGGGATTTGCTGCTTTTGCTTTTAATTGTTGTATTTATTCTAATTATTCACAAGTTTAAACTGGGAAGAAGCATTGTGAGGGTTTTACTTTGCTTTGTTGTGGAATTTATCCCCATAAATAAAAGTGCAATTAATCCACTGAAAAACAAGTAGGAGATGAATCCATATTGACAATAATCATTAGTAGTGTTTTTAGTCTAATGATATACAGCAATATAACACTTGACGTACACTTCTCTGTATAATTGAACACTTCAACTCAAGTAGGATTTTCAACGCAAGACTTGTACTTGAACTTGAAGTCTTTACACAGTCTTGTTTGTAGTGAAGTAGAGGATCTGAGTTCTTGTCAGTCAACCGGCTAAATCTAATCTGACGCTTTATCTTGTGCGCTGCAGCTGAACTCAGACAGTGAAGAGCGTTTCTCAGAACAAGGGAGTGAATGATGCTCGCAGCTATTGTGATGCCAGGTGAGCGGGAACAACAGAACAGAGCGAGAGGCGGTGGTGAGTGGCTCTGTTCAAGCAGCCGTGGAAATAACAGCTGGATTTACTGAGGAGACGGAGTCACTTATATTAGACGACGGCAGAACAAGGTGTCGCGGATGCTCTGTTTGTGAACCATTAACAACACGGAGGCAGCAGCCCTCAGGTTTCCAGGAGGAGGAGGAGGAAGATCAGCAGAACTGATGCACGGCTCAGTCATTGAAGAGGAGGAACTATGCTACATTTTTACCTTAATTAATCAATCAATTAATCAATGAATTCGTTGGAAACAAATGCACATGGAGGAGAGGAGGGTTAGAGACACAGAGGAGGAGACACCAGACCTGGAGAGTTAAGATTTAAGTGGATAGTTCGACATTTTGGCAAATTGGCCGATTGCCATAATCCCTATAGTTTTAGCAGTAGGTTCGTTACCTTTAATTGTCGGTGCAAGCTGTTTTTAGAACGGCGGAGCAGAGCCGTGAGCTGCTCAGAGCTACGCTTCGGAGGCTCATGGGAGTTCTTGGTTTCCCTTGTCAAACTCATCAAATACACAATCCAACAACTCCACAACGCTCTGGTGGACAAGTTGTGACCTGCACATTCACCACGCTATGAGATAATAACACAACGTTACCAGACAGAGTTGTTTTAGAGGGAAATACAGAGACTGTTTGCTGAAAAACTGTTCCTGAAGGCAACGTGCATCAGTGGTTTAGCATGTATTTCCCTCTAAAACAACTCTGTCTGGTAACGTTGTGTTATTATCTCATAGCGTGGTGAATGTGCAGGTCACAACTTGTCCACCAGAGCGTTGTGGAGTTGTTGGATTGTGTATTTGATGAGTTTGATGAGGGAAACCAAGAAATCCCATGAGTCTCCGTAGCGTAGCTCTGAGCAGCTCACGGCTCTGCTCCGCCGTTCTAAAAACAGCTTGCACCGACAATTAAAAGTATAGGGGTTATGGCAATGGGCCAATTTTCCAAAATGTTTAACTATCCCTTTAAATCGTTCTAATCTGACGCTCACATCGTCAGTGAAAGAAACAACTCCAACTCCACAGAGCTGAGTGAAGCCACCAGGGCTTCTGCTGCTGTATCATCACACAGTTGTGTCAGGTTGCTGAGCTGTGGTTGTTATCTCAGGACTAAAAAACAGCTCTCAGATAAAAGACAGCCGGTATCTCTCAGTGTGCTCATCCTTAACGTGGACATTTTCACCCCTGACGCCTCACTCTTCACCCCGGCCTCGCAACAGGCTGCTGAACATGGCCGCTCTCTAGATTTCCAAAGGTTTGAGGTGAGAGGCCATGACAGAGATGGAGGAGCAGCGATGGAGACGTTTTGTATCGATGCTCTGCCACACAGCTGGTGTGTTGCTTCCTCTTCATATTCTTCTATTGCTCTTTTACTCATGTTGCAGCGTCTGGTCCGTCTGCACAGTCGACCCTCCTGCTGTGATGGTGACAGTCACTAAAAGGCACTTTATTAAAATGTTAAATAAAGCTGTTACATGCATCTAAATACTGCAAAACAGACGTTTGTTTACTCTCTGATGTAGTGTATTAAACTATTTATAGGCAGGGTTACCATGAGTCCTTGAATCCTTTACATTTTTTATGAATTGGAGGTAAAAAAAAAAGGGAAGAAGTTTTATATAAAACATACTAATGTCTGTCTGTCTGTCTATCTATCTATCTATCTATCTATCTATCTATCTATCTATCTATCTATCTATCTATCTATCTATCTATCTATCTATCTATCTATCTAACAAGTTCATGTGACTTCCTTTAGGTTTCACCTAAGTCTCTCAGAAAATGGAAAAAAAAGACATTATATTTTTTTCCCTTTACTATGACACCAAAAGTATTCAAATGGACCTTGTGGTTGCAGAGATATACTTTATGGATATGCAATTTTCGAGAAAAGGCCTAGAAAATAGGCTTGGTTTTTAATACTTTGGTAAGTTGAAGAAAGTGAATGTAAAGTCCGCGACTTGGTTGGAAATTTCAAGACAATACACCATCAGAATATAGTGACAGTTCCAGCAAACATGACTGAATAATTGTTAACAACTGAACCTTTAAGTTATATTTGAACACTATGGAAACATAAAAAGCATAAAGAATAATCTGGCAAAAAAAAAAATTAGATTTTCATTTTGATTTTAATGTTTACCCTGTCATAAAATCAAACTTATATCTTCTTGAGTGATCAAGGAGGCTGCCGATGTAGCTGCTGTTTGGTTTCCATAACAAAAAAGCAAAAAACAGAAAGAGTGGAATACATTTTCTGATCATTTTAGAGAAAAAAATATATTCATATTAAAACCAAATTTAGTAACTCAAAACCTTCATTCGTAAAACTTTTGGAGGGAAAACTTATCGGCTACATCCAAAGACTGACTCTAACAACAACAAAGCTGCTAAAACTTTTTATTTCTGCTCATTATTTAATGTCTTTCTTTGAAAAAAAGAAGAAAAGAAAAAACTCCCCCTGGCTCCTACTTAATTATTTGTATTGTTTGTGTTATAATAACTGCGCTTGTAGTTTGATGTTGTGTTATCAATAAAGATTGGGTTAAAAAAAACAAAACAAAAATCTCAAGGAAGCCGCCATATTTGGACACACCTGTTGACGCCGGCACAGATGAAACAGGAAGAAGAAGGGCGGGAAAGTGATCAACAATCGATTGGTGTTTACGTATCGATGAGCTGAAGGACTTTTTACTTTGGACTAATGTCTAAACAATGGAGGACGGGACAAGAACTCGAGCTAACAGGTAACTAACTGGTTCTGCTGATATATATTGATTATTGATTATTGATGGGTCATATCCAGCCTGTGTGCTTATGGTAACTCACCGTGAAGTGAATATGTGAATCCTCCTCCAGACTTCAGACTGAGCGACCTAACGAGCTGCAGCTCGTCTCGTCCTCATCGATAAAGGTTTCAAACATTTAGGTCAGAAGAAACTGACTGTGGGCGCGTGCACGAGCCTCGTGCCTGATGCGCGCGGTCACTGAACGCGCTTGAACGTCTAAAATCAACTTCTGTGGTTAAATGTGTGTGAGTCTCCTTCTCATTAGAAACATGAAATATGAATTGAGTCTTTGAGAAGAAACCAGTGTGATTCTGCGGGTATTGATTATTGATGCAGTGACATAGCTGATCTATAATTCAGTTCAAACATCTCGTTCCTCCTGTATGAGCCTTTATAGACTGCAATAAGATCTGAAATAAAGAGACTGGAATAAAGAAACAAAAGCTCAAGTTGCAGATTCTCATTGGAAACATGACATATGAAAAAAAATCAGTGTTAGACGTGATTTTAAGGGTATTGATTATTGATTATAAGTAAGCAGTGAGACATCTGCAGTTAAAACGTCCTTGATGGTTTACTTTTGGCAATGCGTTCCTGATAAACTGATCGATATTATTAGACTACTGACATTTTACAATGAAGAACCAAACCGATTAATATAGGCTAATAATAGGCTCAATAAATAAACATATTAAAATAATAAAATCAAATCAGTGGTAACAAGTCCTGTGGGAATAAAGAGACTGGAATAATAATAATACAAACTCATTTCAGCAGAATCTACAGCTGTGTGTGTGTGTGTGTGTGTGTGTGTGTGTGTACAGGAGACAGGAGAATAGAATAGAAGTGAGAGTTGGTGGGTGTAGCTCTCTCTCTCTCTCTCTCTCTCTCTCTCTCTCTCTCTCTCTCTCTCTCTCTCTCTCTCTCTCCGGCAGCGCGTGCCTCTCGGTTGTTGCAGCTCGTCCTCAAAACGCACGAGCGCTCACCGAGAGCGGACCGGCTGCTGCTGCTGAACGGGGCGGCACGAGACTCTTCTTCTTCCTCTTCCTCTTCTTTTTCTTCTTTACCTCCTCCTCCTCTTCCTCTTCTTCCTCCTCCTCCTCCGCGGCGGATGGAGGGATGCTAAGAGGAGAGAGAGCTCCATCATCATCATCACCATCACCTTCATCATCACCACCATCATCATCATCAGCAGCACCTCCATCCTCCTCCTCCTCCTCCTCCTCCTCCTCCTCCTAGAGGCGGAGCAGCAGCTTCTCTCCTCGGACTAAAAAGTTGAGGAGACCCGGTGTTACTGTGACCATCCGGAGCACGGGAGGAGCTCGCGGTTCATTTCTACTTTGGACTCCATGGAAACGGACCCGGTGTGTGTGTATCTACCTATGTGTGTGTGTTTTGGGGATTTACCGTGTAGTGTGTTTATACCGGAGCAGCAGCAGCAGCAGCGGCGGCGGCGGCGCTTTATTCAGGGCTCGAACCTGATCCCCGGTGCGTTTTAACGCATCTCTGACTGACGTTACCGGAGGGATCTCCCGGTGAGGAACATCTGTGTTGGAACTGGTCTGGACTAACCCCCAGATGTTTCATCCTGCGGTGCTTTAACGGATCAATAACAGACTTATTGTGACGTGTTTTTTTTTCAACAGTGGAGATTTCTATTTCTCTCTTTGTGCGCTGCGCTATAACGGATCCACTGGACTGGACTGTCCCGGGTGGACTGAGCGGTTTGATGCTGACCGACTGTAACCTCAGCCCCCCCCTCCCTCTCCCCCTCCCTCGGTGCTGAGGAGAGAGAAAGAGAGAGACTAAGAGAAACAGAGAGAGAGAAGGAGAAGAAAGGCAGGTATAAAGCAGGTGCTCACTTCATCACTTCACCGGGGAACAGCGGAGGAACAGCGGACTGGACTGAGTCGGCTTCACCTGAACTGAGCTCCAGCTCCAGGGACCGACCGCTGGTAGGAGCCCAACCCGGGGATCAGCGCTCCTCTCCGGGGGGAGAGAGGAGAGAAGTTACCGGGCGATCGGATAAAACCTCCTCACTAACACCGGACTAATCCATCTATTCTTAAAGCAACGGTATTTATAGATAAAATGATTGATTGATAGATTTTTTTTTATTTTTTATTTTTGGAATAATAGAATAATCCCTATTCTATGATGATCAATCATTTTAAACCGGGTTTTCCATCCATCAGCCTCCATCAGTGAGCGGTTAAAGAAGAAGCAGCGATCGTTTCCACCGGAGTGAGTTATCTCCTCCGCGGTGAAATAAACCCACACGCTGCTGTAAATTATCCTCCTAACTCCCCCAAGAGAGAGAGAGGGAGAGAGACATAGACTCAGAGCAGAGCAGAGAGAGAGAGAGTTATTAACTCAATATAACTTCACCTCTTTGTTTCTATTTGTCAGCTGGGAGCATCCGGTTAAATCTAATCTAAAAATTTTAATTTGAAATCTAGCCATTTCAGATGTTTCCCTTCTTTTAGCTAAAGTTTCAACTCTCCCTCCTGGTTGAGTTTGATGATTAAACACAAAAAAACAGAGGAATTACAGTTTAACAATGCTGAAATATTCCCACAATGATGTTTAAATGAGATAATAATTGAGTACAAGAGAGGAAAATGCTGATTTTTCAAAAATAAAAGCCCAACAAACGGAGATAAAACTTTTCGCTGTGGTGTTCGGATGCTGTGTTGAACACATGCTGACCCGGGTTTATGAGTGGAAATAAGTCCTCCGACTCCAAAACAGAAATGTAATCATAACATTCATAGAGTCCTGCGGTGCATATATGTGACCGTAATGTTCACCGAGGTGTTTTTATTTCCCTCTGTATCATAATAATAATCCCATAATAGTCTGAAAGGGGGGTTTATTTACGCTTTACTGCAGTTCTGGAGGAGCTTTTAACTCAGAAGAAATTAACTTTATAACGACCCCGGGACACAAAATCCTCCTTCCTCCTTGGGGTCGGCGGTGGAGCGACGGATCAGAATGAGGATTTGAACGTCTGGAAAACCCAACGAGAAGCTCCACTTGTTGTGTTTCTGTAGAGTTTTACCTCGAAAAGCCTATGGATGGTACGCTCACTGTATAGCCACATCCTCAACAGCATACCTCCTCCTCTTCCTTCTCTTCCTCTTCCTTCTCTTCCTCCTCCTCTACACTTGAAATCAAGCCATGCTGCATTGATTGATTTTTTTTTTTACTCGCCGCAAAACCAGAAGGCACACGACCGTCTCATCCTTTCTGGCTTGTCAGTTTGTTGCCTGAAATGTGAGTCGTGCCGTGGTGTTGATTTTCCAACTCGTTGTCAGAGCTGAAGGACGCTCAGAGCGACGAGCGGAGTTCTGGAGATTTGAAAGAGCAAAAACCTTGGAGCTTTTGTGACGATCTGAACGAATCTCCTTGGAAAGAAAACTAACCTGAGGATCGATGAATGTTCTTCTGACTTTGACTCTTTCGGACAATCGGACGTTTCTTTGGTTGTTGAAGTGACACTTTTTGAAGCTCGATGGGTCTGAACGACAGCAGCCCCGGCGCCATGCGGAACGGCCGCGGCCTCTCGGACCAGTGGGCCGAGTCCGTGGTGGTCCGGCCCCGCACCACCGAGCGCCACATCACGGTGCACAAGCGGCTGGTGCTGGGCTTCGCTCTGTCCATCCTCACCCTCATCATCGTCACGGCGGTGGCGGTGGTGCTCAGCGTCCGCTTCGAGGAGTGCGGCGGGCAGGATCGCAACGGGGGCAACGGGGCGGCGGCGGGGGAGTCGGGCTCCCGCGGCTCCGGAGGCTCGGCCCGGTTGAACGGGAGCAAAGGGGAGCGGACGGGGGCGGGCGAGCGCGGGGACGAGGACGGCGCCGTCCAGCCCTGGAGGAACTCGAGGCTTCCCGGCTCGCTGAGGCCGCGGCACTACGACCTGCGGCTCGCCGTCTACATGGACAACTTCACCTTCTCGGGGGAAGTCAGCATCGAGCTGGAGTGCGTCAACGCCACCCGCTTCATCGTGCTGCACGCCGACCGCCTTGAGGTACGGTGGCCTGGATGGCATTACTTTTCATTCATAGACCAGTCACTGTCAGACTGATTGATTTCTATATGTCCAATTGTTGCAATGTTCCTTTTTTTTGATAATCAGCTGATAACATGGAAAACCAATTAAAAAAAAGAAAATTCAAAGAAACGACATTCAAAAACAATCACGCAAAGTTTCATAGTCCAGCTAAGTGAGAAAAGGCACGAAAATGACGATTGAAGTTGACTTTTAACAAGACGAGCACAAAATTGAATAACTTCTGAGCTGTTTTTGATAGAGACGAGCTGTAAACAGCATCTGAATTGTGAGATTTTCTGCTTTCTGAGGGTCCTTGAATGGTGCCTCTATGACAACAAAGGACAGTATAGGGTCCGTGTAATCATGTAGTACAGGAACAGACGCTAAACTGAGCGTAGCGTCGATGCTAAACCGAGCGTAACATCGATGCAACACTTGCACATGTTTTACAAAACATTATAACTTCTGCAGCGTTTATGACAGAGACAAGCTGTAAACTGCCTCTGAATCGTGAGATTCTCTCCTTTCCGAGGGTCATTGAATGGTGCCTCTATGACAACAAGGGACCGTATAGCGTGCATGTAATCATATGGTACAGGAACAGAGGCCAGAGTCACAGAAGTGAGGTATTCCTCCGCCGGCCTTTAAACGCAATTTTCTGAGGTTTTCAATCGGAAAAAGCGAATGGAAGACCATAATTTAAAAGGCCATATCTTAAAAACCTGACTTTGGTATCATTTTAAAGCTTATCTTCTCCTCTTTCCATTGGTACCAAAATCTCAATTTGAAATTTGGGTCACTGTGAGTCATTTTGCTGGATCAGGTCACAATTTGTCTTCGCAAAATGATTGGCGCTCGCTGGGTGTTTGGTGACTGTACAGGACGAAGGTCAAACAGTTGCTTCTGGTGGCAGTGAGATGTTTGTGATTGGTCGACTGCATAAATTTGTGTCATTTCCCCAATGTTGAACCATCTTTGTCCACCAAGCTGCAGAAACAACCTTTTAGATCAGAGATGCTTTGCACTGTGAAGCCGACAGTGTTTAGCTTGATTGGCTCTGATCGGCCGTTCAGATTCACATATTTCCAATTTTATGGCGCTCATCTTTAACGTGGAAGTTTTTTTTTGAGAAAAGCTGTAGGAAAAAGATTATGACATGTTTGATTAGCTGTCATTTTGAGTTATAGATAGAAAATCAGTACCAGCAGGTCAGATGTTTTTAGAGAAATTGGAATCAGCCGAGAAAATTCAGAAATCCACGTATCCAAAAGACTCAGTACTAAATGTTGATTTTCTTGTTTACACATCAAAAACATCTTGTGAAATCCACGAATATCCACAGGAGATTTACCAGAAGTCTGACAAACAGAATTGGACGAAATTTAATTGAAAGCCCAATGGCTTTACAGATGTCTGGGTCATGTAGTAAACAGTCTTTGAGAAATCTGGGACGTTTTGCAACCTGACACCGTTTCAAACAAACTGCTGCCAACGATTATCACCGTTTTTAATAGAAAAACAAGTGTCCAAACTTTCTAGAGGTTTCAGAGATGTTTGTGGTTCATTATGTCTACAAAATGCAGCAGCTTGGTTTTCTTATCTATAAGACAAGAAGTTGTTGTTCCAAAACCTTAACATGTTTCGACAGATTCTTAAGTCTTCTTCAGAAGCATCACTAGGTGTTTACATAGCTGCAGTGTTGAGAATGTTACTTTTAAATGTAATTAGTTATAGTTAGGGCTGCCCCCAAATAGTCGACCAAAAAATCATTAGCCGACCAAGATTTCATTGGTCGATTGGTCGCAGGAAAAAAAAAAAAACATTTGGCGCTGTGTCTTGTCAAAATTAAGCCAAAATCAATATGACTGAACTACATATGAAAGGCTATAGGGCTTTTAATATGAAGGGCCACATACAGGAAGTCGTGACGCTCAGGGGTCGATTAGTCGACTAATCGCTATAAATAACGACCACTGGTCAACCAAGAAAATCTTTGGTGGGGGGCAGCCCGACGATCGCTGGTGTGAACGACACATTAACATGGGCGGCGAAAGGAAACTGGCTCCGCTTCTCGGCTATTCGCGCCACTTCCGCGTCCGGTGTGTCGCCAGCGATGAAAAGTGTACGCCGTTAAAATTGATTTGCGTTAACGCGCTAATAACGTGATATTCTTGACAGCACTAATGTGTATATAACGTACACTTATTTTCTGATGATACTTCTTGAGTGAAGTAACGGGTAAACAGTAACTGAAAAAAGTAGCGCCGTTATTATTCCGTTTATTATAACACCGTTATTCTAACACCAACTTCCTAGTTTTGAGCCATCAAAGGTGATCAAATTTGAATCCGTAGAAACATGTCAAGGTTTGGAAAGAACATTACATAAGAAAACATAGCTATTGGAGGAAGTAGAAGATCCACTAGCTGAGTATGTCCCGCCCTCTTGCCTCTGTCATCCAATCAGGTTGCAGGATGTGAAGCAGCAGCAGCAGGGACTTCAGGTCCATCGTCCGATGTTTGACTCTCCTGATGATTCTTCTCCAAACAAAGCTCATTGTTTGGTTTGGGTGGTCTTCTTCTCTCTCTTTGTGCTGGAAAACAAGCTGCTCTCTAACAAAGAATGTTTATTTCCAGATTTGGCCTCAGAGATTTCCTTAACGAGGCTAATTAACAGTCGAAGTTGCTGCTTCAGCCCAATTTCTGAGCCGAGCGCCGTGGTGAGAGAAAGCCTCAGAGAAACGCCTGAGCTACGTGATTTTTCAGGCCGGTCATCTCGGCTAATGTGAGACAGGGATGAATCTGTCTAATTTGGGCAGAGGCCAATTAAAAAGCCTGCAGCCTCCTTTTTGTGTTTGTGTGTGAGCGCGCTGTGAATTAAAAGGTGTTGTTGGGGGGCGGTAGGCAGGTCTCCTAAGGTATCCTCACAGTTAATGCATTATGAAAAGGAAAAAATAGTCAGGATGTGAAAAGGCCGGGAAGAAAAAATAAATGCGAGTATAAATAGAAGCAGATGGTAGAAATAGGAGGAAAAAAGACTCAGTGCAAGGAGCTTTATTGTTAGAGTCAAAGAAATGTCACGAGGAAGAAATAAATTCAAAAGAAGTTAAGTAGAAAAGCGTTGAAAGCGTCACTGCGGTGTTTTCACACATGGACAAATCCTGCTGATTGTTTTCGTTCAAAGACGGCGTTGATAAAGTTGCTGCATTCAAAGCCGCGTTCGTATGTTCATCAGTGATCGGTTCATGCAGAGAAATCAAACAAACAGGACAATTAAAAAGGCGTTTTTTTCTGTCTGGAAACGGAGCATTTGAAAGCATCGTGAAGCGTGTGGTGCTGCGTTCGCTGACTCGCCAGAAAATCCTGCAAAACGTCCTTTTAATCCCCAGAGTTTCCTCTGCGTGTCAGCAGCTCTCTGCTCATATCGATCACTTCATTCATCACAGAGGGACCGGGCACGCACACACACACACACACACACACACACACACACACACACACACACACACACACACACATTCAGCATTTGATTGGCTGGCTGGATTGCTAATGTACGACCGACCATGCAGAGACCCAACGGTTTGAAATGGTTCCCACTTCTGTCAGGTGTGTTCCCATCATGCACTGCTGCTGCTTCTTCTTCTGTCCAAGTTTCAAACTGTGCAGATTTGGTTGTTATGGGGATTTTATATTAAAGGGATAGTTCAACATTTTGTCAAATTGGCCCATTGCCATAATCCCTATAGTCATAGCAGTAGGTTCGTTACCTTTAATTGTCGGTGCAAGCTGTTTTTAGAACGGCGGAGCAGAGCCGTGAGCTGCTCAGAGCTACGCTACGGAGGCTCATGGGATTTCTTGGCTTCCCTCATCAAACTCATCAAATACACAATCCAACAACTCCACAACGCTCTGGTGGACAAGTTGTGACCTGCACATTCACCACACTATGAGATAATAACACAACGTTACCACACAGAGTTGTTTTAGAGGGAAATGCAGAGACTGCTTGATGAAAAACTGCCGGGACGGGAACGCCGTCAGCAGTTTTGCATGAATTTCCCTCTAAAACAACTCTGTGTGGTAACGTTGTGTTATTATCTCATAGCGTGGTGAATGTGCAGGTCACAACTTGTCCACCAGAGCGTTGTGGAGTTGTTGGATTGTGTGTTTGATGAGTTTGA
Source organism: Trachurus japonicus (assembly GCF_045865225.1). Lineage (NCBI taxonomy): Eukaryota > Metazoa > Chordata > Actinopteri > Carangiformes > Carangidae > Trachurus > Trachurus japonicus. The sequence goes on from NC_140929.1 coordinate 3,260,345, forward strand.
TGAGGGAAATCAAGAAATCCCATGAGCCTCCGTAGCGTAGCTCTGAGCAGCTCACGGCTCTGCTCCGCCGTTCTAAAAATAGCTTGCACCGACAATCAAAGGTACGAACCAACTGCTATGACTATAGGGATTATGGCAATGGGCCAATTTTCCAAAATGTTGAACTATCTCTTTTATAGTTAGTTAGTATTTTGAAGTGTTGAACATTAAAAACCATCTCCTCTCTCAGCCAATCAGAAGAGAGGAGGAGCCTCTGTGTGAGCCTCTTGTTGCTGTATAATTCCAGTGAATGTATTTGTATGAGTAATATGTCTTGAGCAGCTGTTTATCCTCAGTGAAACCAGGCTCAGTTTATAAAATCGAATCATGTGATGTGATAGCTTCCTCTCTTCTCTCTCAGCTCTGTCAGGCCGGTGTGTATGTGTGTCTGTGTGTGTGTGTGTGTGCAGTGTGGTCAGCAAAAACAAATTTGCATGTCAGAGATCGAAGCTGAGCTCTCCCTCGGCCCGAGCTGCTCTTTAACAAGAGAAACAACAAATCCACTGATAGCAGCAGATTTCAGTCCAAACCTTTGGTGTTTGAACGGAGCCCGGAGCCCAGAGAGCCTGAAGGACGCTCCGGGTTGGATGAGCACTTCTCACCGATTCAGTTTTCTCTCATGTCAGTTCCACTTCCTGTTTTCTCTCTGTGTCGATGCTGCTCTGCACCTGCTTGTGTTTCACCTGTCCTGTTCGTCCTCTTGGCTGAAAACCAACCTTGTAAGATCAGAGCCTCCGACCCGGTGTCCCAGCTCTCGTCTCTGCGGCACCGCCACCCGTAATCTCTTGTTTATGACAGATAAGAGTAAGACTACACAGATATAGTCAATGTCAATGTGAGCACTATAAGCGGTTGACTATTATAGCCAATTTTCTTATTATTTCACTTCATTTTTTATGCAGAACATCATGTAAATGCCATTTGTATAGTTTTTCAATGAGAACAATGTAAGGAAACGGAGCTTCAGCTTTTACTGAGTTTTATTTAATGTTTCAAACATGGTCCAGTCGTTTCAAATACTCTGGAGTAGTTTTTTTATTCCTCAAAGTGCATCTGGAGATGAAGGGAGATAGTCCAGAGTTTACTGGAAACGACGTCATTCAGGACATTTTTACAGCCTGAACAGACCTGTTATATCCTCAGTGATGTCGTTACCAGTAAACTCTGGACTATCTCCCTTCAGGACACTTGGATTGCAGTGGACAGGCAGTGTGGAAATATATAGTTTAAGAAAATGTTTAAAAAAGAAAAGATAAGCGTCTACAAAGAAGAAGAAGGAGAAAGAGAAAAAGATAGATAGACGAGTGGTGTTTTGTTTGTTTTCTTGTCACAACTAAGTTTCATCATCTTTAATATTTTGAAATAGAGTATAATATTGGTGTTGAAGTAAGCCAATGTAATTATAACAACAGAGAGGGGCAGGTATTATAAGTTTTCTTCATCCTGCTCCTTTTCATTCATGGTGACAATGTGTACATTATGTAATTTTGTGCAACATTGTGAAGAATGTATACCATGAATGGAATAAACCAAAAAAAAATGAAATGGAGGAATATGAAATGGTTTTTGTGTAGTTTTATAGACGTTTCTGTGTCGGGCCCTACAGTATTACTCTCATATAAAGTTTTGGTCGGACTACGAACCGGCCTCCTGGGTCTCCAGATGCACTGAATTTCATTTTTTGGTGAACTATTCCTTTAACAGTAGTTTTACATCGGCCTCGGCCTGACGTCACTGTAACAGCAGCGTTCACTGTAGGGGTGGGCATTGCCAAGGACCTCACGATACGATACGCATCACGATACTTGAGTCACGATACGATATGATATTGCGATATCCAAATTTTGCGAACATTGCGATATTCTACATAGTTCACTGAAAAATGTAAACGGCATTATGCATTTTAAAATCCGAGTTGTATGTACATCAGATGATAGTGATAATTCATGGGACAAACTGAGTCAAAACAATGTAATTCAAATTATCCATGCCATTTTATTGTAACTATACAAGCGCAAGTTACAACAACATATTTGCATGAACAACACACTCTCTGAGGTAGCAGTACAGTGACACCTTGCGGAGCAGAGGTGCGGAAGTTGTACTGGATTTACGTCTGAAACATGATTTATTATTTGAAAAAAATCGATGTATCGATATATCGAGATATCGTATCGCGATACAAAATATCGCAATATATTGCCGTATTGATATTTTAGCCCACCCTTAGTTCACTGTGTTTGATCCTGATGAACCTGGTCCTCATCCTCTTCCTCCTCCTCTTCCTCCAGGTGGACCGGGTTTCCGTGACGGCTGAGGGCGGCGGCGGCGGTCGCCCGGCCAACCGGCCCGGGGGCGGAGCCATGCGCATCCACCGCCACTTCTCCTTCCCGGCCAATCAGATGTACGTGGTGGTGCTGCACCGGGAGCTGAAGCCCATGAGAGTTTACCGGCTGAACGTCAGCTTCGACGCCGCCATCGAGGACGAGCTGCTGGGATTCTTCCGGAGCTCCTACACCCTGCAGAGAGAGAGACGGTACGCACACACAAACACACACACACACCAAACACACACTGGAAGACACACACTCCAAAACACACACACACTCAAACACAAACAGTCGTTTTCCTGCAGCAGCAGGTGGTTTGAGCAGAAAAGGTCAAAGCTTCACATCCATGACATTGATTAACTCTCACAGGCTGCTCAGAGAGAGTGTGTGTGTCTGTGAGTGTGTGTCTGTGTGTGTGTGTTTTTCACATCTCAAACTGCGCACACACACACCGCTTGCTCCCTCCTTATGAATTTCCCATAAGCCTCTGGTGCAGGATTGTTTCCACATCAAATTTCTTCCCCATGGTGCTGATGGGAAACAGACTGTGTGCTGATACATTTATTATTTCATGCATGTGTTTGTGTCTGTGTGACCATCTGTGTGTGTGTGTGTGTGTGTGTGTGTGTGTACACTACCTCAGCATGAGAGTATTTCATCAATGTCTTCTCCACTCGCTCCACCTGCTGCAACACAAAGTTGTCGTTATGAGTTGATTCTCACTTCTGATTGGATGGAGGAGGGAAGTCATGACCATATATGGACTTAAGCTTTTATTCTATTAGTTTAACTGAACTTTCGTAACATACACATTCATTTCTCTCTTAGTCTCAGTTCTGTTGCCGACTCATTAGCGAACTGTTTACGTTTTTAATCACAGAAATAAATCACGTTTATATTTCTGTAAGCAGAGAACCGAGTTCTACTGAAAATGTTTAGCAAACTGGATCTGATGCATCAGCTGAGATCAACAAGATAAAAGGAAAGTGATGCCTGGTTGAGTCATGAGAGTAATGAGCAAAAATCAACCCGACGTTTGATGTTATTAGTGAGGTTAATAGATGGATTGTATCATATTTTTAGTACTTTTCAAAGCAGAGCCAGATGTGGTGATGATGAAGACTCAGAGAATCAGAGGATGTGTGTGGATTTATAATAGTTGTCTGTAGAGGAAAGTGAGCTGTTTCTTATGACAACATTAAATATTTAACACAGCTAACTGTCAGATTTAGCCTCAAGAAAATTAGTTAGTGCAGGTGGTCGCTAACGTAAACTGATGATACCATGGAGAGAGATCTGTATCAGATCTGGTGAGAGTGTGTTGTTGAGACAGAGACAGGTCTGGAACAAAGTTCATTTTCTCCTGATTTGTCTGAAATTCGTCCATTTTCATGTCAAAATGTTCAGAAGAGATGTGTCTTGTGAAAAATGAGTCCAATATTTTACTTCAGTGACTCTGGAGCGAAGGAATCGACCATAATCTGAGCTCACGTTCACTTCTCCCGTTGGAGTCAATAGACTCAAGACCTGCTGCTGCTTCTGCTGCTGGTCTCCTAAAGGGGGCGGAGTCACGGTCTGCCGGTCTCCAAAAGGGGGCGGAGTCACGGTCTGCCGGTCTCCTAAAGGGGGCGGGGTCACGGTCTGTTGGTCTCCTAAAGGGGGCGGAGTCATGGTCTGCCGGTCTCCTAAAGGGGGCGGAGTCACGGTCTGCCGGTCTCCTAAAGGGGGCGGAGTCAGGGTCTGTTGGTCTCCTAAAGGGGGCGGAGTCACGGTCTGCTGGTCTCATAAAGTGGGCGGAGTCACAGTCTGTTAGTCTCCTAAAGGGGGCGGAGTCACGGCCTGCTGGTCTCCTAAAGGGGGCGGAGCCACGGCCTGTTGGTCTCCTAAAGGGGGCGGAGCCACGGCCTGTTGGTCTCCTAAAGGGGGCAGAGTCACGGTCTGCTGTTCTCTTAAAGTGGGCGGAGTCACGGTCTGCTGGTCTCCTAAAGGGGGCGGAGTCATGGAGAAACCCACAGGACACAGATACAGGAAACTGACTCGAAGTGGAGCGTCTTGTTTCTAAACTGTCTTTGATGACATGAACAAGTGAAAAGATGAAACTGTCGTGTCAGTGAAGTTGTTCAGAGAGATAAAAACCTCGTCCCAGACTGATGGAGTCAAACTAAAGAGAGGCAGAGAGTCAGAGATTGATGTTCGTACAGTTCAGGAAGAAAAAAAAAAGACATGCAGGAGAAGTCGTTCTGTCGTTCATCATCTAAACCAGGAGATTAAAATGTATCTGCAGGTTTTTATTATAAAACAGGACGTTTTTACACTTTTTGGGGTGAAACTCACGTCCTTCATTTACAACTGCCTGAAGCTGCTGGACCTATAAACAACCAGTTGTATAGATACAGAAGCAGAACCAACGTTAGCATCGCCTCCTCCTGCAGCCTGTTATTCGTCTCACAGCAGCTGGTGTTGATGTTAACGACTGTCGACTAATTAGTTGACTAATGTAACGTGTGGCCCCAAACATTAAGACGTTACGCTGTGAACACATGTCGTGTAGCCGAGCCTCACCACCATGTTCACTGGCAGCAGCTGCTGCTGTTCTGATCAATACCCGATCAATACAGCAGCTGACAAACCAGCCGAGTTCGATCACAATCACAACAACCTGTTAGTTAGAGTTTAATGAGACCTGCACACAGTCGGCTCCTCGTCTCTAAGGTCAGGATCTGGAGTCAACAACTGTGTGTAGCTGTGGGAAATCAAAAATAAATAAATAAATATAAATGTGTCCGTTACCTCGGCTGAATGCGTGGTTGGATTATTTGTTGAATTCACACACGTATAGCGACAAAAACATGTATATATGACTAAGAGCCGTTGGAGGTGCCAGTTTGCGCGTCATGAATATGTTAATCTGATGACTAACCGGCACGGCAAAGAGAAGACACACACTGAAAACACAGCTGATTATTTAGAGCAGCAAAAAAAGCAGATAATTTTTATTCAGGAGGTGAAAAAAAATGAAATAAAAATAATAATTTTATTCAGAAGGAAGAAGCTTCAAAATGTCAGATTCTCACAGCGGAGGTGTTCAGGGACGTCTACTGTCCAGATTACACACTGCCGAGGTGTGTGTGTGTGTGTGTGTGCACAAAGCTGCCTGTTAGCTTAGGGATTGGCTTGATGCAGTGGAGCGGCTAATGCTAACACACACACACACACACACACACACACATGCTCTGTCTCCACTGTGAGATTTGCTTAATATCCAGAGTTACTATAAACCTCAGGCTGGGCTTAAACGCTTAAATACTGGGAGGGGGGAGAATTAATTAGAGCTCACACACTCTCACAGACACACACATGCACACACACACACATGCACACACAGTATCACTTTTCCAGCTCAGTATTGATCTCTATGCAAATGACGTAAAAGATGAGTTCATGTAAACGCTGCTGTTTGTCGTCGTCTCCCCATTAAAACCAGATCAGCTGCAGCGACTCCACTGATAGGACGCTGCATCAGGCGTGTTTATTACCTCATACCTTAAAGCTCCAAACAGTATAAAGGTAGATGTTTGTGTTAAAGCTCCATACAGTATAAAGGTAGATGTTTGTGTTAAAGCTCCATACAGTATAAAGGTAGATGTTTGTGTTAAAGCTCCATACAGTATAAAGGTAGATGTTTGTGTTAAAGCTCCATACAGTATAAAGGTAGATGTTTGTGTTAAAGCTCCATACAGTATAAAGGTAGATGTTTGTATTAAAGCTCCATACAGTATAAAGGTAGATGTTTGTGTTAAAGCTCCATACAGTATAAAGGTAGATGTTTGTATTAAAGCTCCATACAGTATAAAGGTAGATGTTTGTGTCAAAGCTCCATACAGTATAAAGGTAGATGTCCATGTGTAGTGTGATTATAAAGCAGCTCCAGGTTCTATATTAATACTGTGAAAGTATCAAAGCCTCAGTCCACAGAGAAATGCACACAGCCTGTATTCAGAAACTGAGCCTTAAAACCAGCCGTCAGGACTTCCTGTCACTTTGTGATGTCACAACTAAGCCCCGCCCCCTCACCACCTGGACACAAACATCCAACAACTTGCAGGCTTTGGTATCTATTCTGAAATCTGCTCTGTTTTTTTTTATTGGATCACTCAGACAACAGTCAGCCAATCAGAAGAAAGAAGCTCAGAGCCTCCTCCTCTCTTCTGATTGGCACCAACCTGTTGTTTCTAGAGCTCCAGAGAGAAAAGTTGGATGGTTTTTGGTTCTTAAAACTAAAAGTATAGTGTGATTGTCCTCAGTGGGATAAAGCTGGACGACTTCATTATTAATATTATTAACGGTATTACAAGATTTTCATAGACTTTAATTTATATAAGATTATAGACTACAGCTTAACCGTTTGTTCAGTTCAGGATAAAAACTTGTCTTTAATCCGAACCGATGCAGCTTTAACATCAGCGACATGTTGAGGCGTCTTCAGTCTGATCAGGACAATAGAAGCTCTATCGACCGATAGATGGGGATGATTTAATGTAGGGGATTTAGATCCAGCTGCAGCAGCTGCAAACAGGCCGAGACATAATCTGAAAGCACTGGTTGCCAGTCAGCGGGAAAAGGAATTAATGATTGGAGGCAGTGAACAAGCTTGAGAAGTTGCAAAGAGGCAGGAGCTGGTTTGACAGTTGCAGCGCAGACTTTTCTTCCATAAGCTGACGTTTTGGCACCGGCTCGACTCCTTCAGAGCTCAGAGACTAAAACAAATCACATCGTATGAAAGGCTCTCAGTGCTGCAGTGAATAAAATCTCACAGACTCCTTCTGTAGACACCCTGTAGCGGCGCGGTTTATTCTTCTCCGGCGCAACATCCGTGATCAGCGAGGTGACGCTCGGAGAAGCGACAGAGCAGAGGAGAAGGAGGTGAAGGAACCTCAGGACGAGTGTTGAGCTGCAGCGTGAAGATCACAACACATCTGGCCTCAGGTGAAGACGAGAGACGAGGTGACGGAAAGGAAACTTCAGAAGATTCAGTCAAAACATCCAAACCAGCAGAGAGACGACCTGCTTCTTTTAAAGCTGCCTTTGTATATGTCGGATATAGATATTGTGTTTCTAACTTGTGTGCACAGGAAAAGAAATACAAAAATGTGATGTTAGATTTATGGTTATGTTAACACAATATTCATAGGACATTTCAAAATGATAATAATTTGCTTGTTGTGTCTTTTAAATCATTTTGATAAATAGAAAATCTGAATCAGATGAAGGTCATTGGGATTTGGAGAGAGTCTGACACCATGGCAACAAAGTGACCAGATGAAAACAAAACAAAACAAAACAAAAACATCACCTGTTGTGTTATTAATATGATATGAACAGTTCCCACAGATCATTGCAGAGCAGCATTCATTTAAAAGTTTCATCAGCACCGATTAAAGTTCTTCTAAATAAAAACATACACAAATAACTCAGGTTGGACCACATGCTTCCTTTATCAAAGGCAAAGCCATATTTTTTCATTGATCCACCATCCCACCAATAAAAAAAAAAAAGATTAGCCTATTTAGGTCATTTGAGAGAGAGAGAGACAGTCAGACAGAGACAGAGATAATCATCCCAAAGTCAAAATAGTCAAAAATAAAAGGTTCAAAAGAGAGTTCTACTTGAATGTCTCCTTCACTTTAAACCTGTTTTTCTCTGAATTATCCTCCCGGAATGCTGAATTTGAGAACATGTATTCAAATGAGGATAACTAAAAAGTGGAACATGCTATTAACTCACCTTTTTTTCGTGGTGAAAGACAAGAGTCTCCCCTTTCATTTGAGATATTCCATGTAATTTTAGTCATAGCACAGCATATTTTGTGGCTGTTTGAAAAGTAGTAGAAATCCTCAAAAGTGCTAGCACTGGCTGTACACTGAGGGAAGAAACTCTGGCAGTGAATGAGTTCATTTTCAGACACGTTGAGAACTCTAACAGGAATGAAGCAGCTTAGAAACGGCTCAAACGGGCGATCGTGGGCTTTGAGAGGTTTTCTACATTCACAAGAACTTGCAGAAAATAGAAAACGGAGCCGGCTTCTGTTTGAGACTCGGCTTTTTATTTAGGAATTTACAGTAGTTCCTCTTTAAAGAGAGAGCCACAAAACAACACTGGCTCTTATTAACTGTTCAGCCTTCAACAGACACCGGATCAGATCAGATGTTCTGGTTCTGGTGATTGTTGTGACGGGTGAATCTGGGACAAGTGTCAGTGAGCCTGGTCTGATGTAAATAATCATCTCTGGGCTTTAAAAGCAGATCATCAGCCTTGGCTCTGTCTCCGTGTCAACATGTTCCATCTGTGGGAGCTTCTTCTTTGACGCAAACCATTCTTGAATCACATAGGACTTCTGACAGAAACTCCCCTCTTCTTTCCCCTTACCAAAAAAAAAAAAAAAAGCCCAAATCCCTCTCAGATCCTGTGTGGAACTTTTTCATTAGACTGAAGCAGCTTTTTTTCAGAGCTGCCTCTCCTTAACGAGGAGAGGAATTACAGTTAACGAGGGGCAGTAAGGCAGCAAACGAGGCCGGGCCTGATGAGAACAGAGACGTCGGAGCGTTAACGAGAGAGACAGATGCTTAACGAAGGCTAGGTGAGAGTCTACATTTTAATGGAGGGTAGAGAGGAGCTGATTGGCAGCCGCGCTCGGCTCCCGGCTCCTTCTGGCCGCCCCGCTCTCCTTCTGAGTAATCTGGTGCTGAGATGAGATGCTTCAGATCAATACGGCGCTCACCCACTTCACCGCGCGTGTCAGAGGGTAACCTATCTAACATGGCAGCCGGCTGAAGCAACTTAATACATTCACTCGCTCTCTGAGCCTCTAACACAGTCGGAGGAAGAGGAGGAGGAGGAGGAAGGATGGCCGCCATGACACGACCTCCACCGCCCACGATCAACTGCAGCCACTCGGTCAGTGATGTCACATCGTTACAGCTGCTGGACCAAAGATGGAGGATCAACTTTTCCTTTAAGGACTTTTCATCTCTGGTTGAAGACGTCTGCTCTGACAGTTTCCTCAGAGGAAAAAACCAAGCACTTTATTTCAGAAGCACACGGCCACAGAAAAAACTGTTGGTTCAGAGCCAACGTCAATTCATCACACCCAGTTTTACCGATGGATGGATGGATGGATGGATGGATGAATGGATAGAAAGATGGATAGGTAGATGATGGATGGATGGATGGATGGATGGATGGATAGACAGATGCACAAGAATGCACAAGAAAACATTAATCTTGTAAAACAAGAAGAGATGCTTTGAGCCAGGTTATAGCAACAATTGCTAATTTCCGCCTGTAGTCCCTGGGCAGGTAAAGTGCTAAACAGATACAATATTAAGATTAATTGAAATAAGACATAATAACCATAATATTTAAAAAATTGACAGAATGCACTAATAAAAGCAGGGATGGATAGAAAGATGGTGGATGGATGGATGGATGGATGGATGGATGGATGGATGGATGGATGGATGGATGGATGGATGGATGGATGGATGGATGGATGGATGGATGGATGGATGGATGGATGGATGGATAGATAGAAAGATGATGGATGGATGGATGGATGGATGGATAGATAGAAAGATGATGGATGGATAGATGGATAGAAAGATGATGGATGGATGCATGGAAGGATGGATGGATAGTTAGAAAGACGATGGATGGATAGATGATGGATGGATAGAAAGATTGATGGATGAATAGATAAATGATGGATAGAAATATGATGGATGGATGGATGGATAGAAAGATGATGATGATAAACGGATGGATGGATGGATGGATGGATGGATGGATGGATGGATGGGTAGTCCAGCAGTTAGTCAGTCCCCATAGATTCCCATGTTAAAGTGTCATGATCACACATTATTCAGGGCGTGGCCCATGTTTGGGTTAGACTGCCAAGATGGTGACAGTGCAGCAGCTCACTCTATGAGGTAGTGAAGTTGTGTCTGGCTTCTTTCCTGGATTAAAAACCCCAAAACAGACTCAGATAAAGACTCAGATACAGACTATTAAAGCAGAACAATGCAAGTCGGCCGGAAATAGCTCGCTCCTCCGTTGGTTTCTCTTTTTTTCCCTCTCCGGAGCTCCCCCACAGTTCTGGGAGGCACATGTCACTCCTCCATCCTAGGCTCCTCCATCCTTGGCTCCTCCCTCCTCGCTGCCTCAATCAGAGCAGAATTGAAATCCGATCACCCCCCCTCCCCTCCTCCCCTCCTCCCCCACCATCTCCTCCATCAGTGGCATATTTTACTCTGAAGTTGATGAATCAGCCTGTTCGCCCGCTTCCTGTGTGAAACTATAGCTGCAACACACACACACACACACACACACACACACACACACACACACACACACACACACACACACACACACACACTGATGTCTCTTCAATGTGGAAGCGGGGAATTGCAATTTGAGACATTGCTTAAAGAGATCAGTGTGTCCAGCATGATGGGATGTGATGTGCATATGGGTGTGTGTGTGTGTGTGTGTGCGTGCAGCAGATACACACAAACACACACACACACACATGCACAAGCACGCACACACACATGCAGTAAAGCACCTGACTCAACAGTTTCCCCTTTCAGTCTCATCTCTGCATCTGAATGAGGCCTCTGTGTGTGTGTTGTGTGTGTGTGTCTGTGCGTGTATGTGTTGTGTGTGTGTGTGTGTGTGTGTGTCACTCTTCTTCTGTGGTGTCTCCAGACAGGATAATGTCGACCATTACACCAGGAAATGATGTCATTTTCATTTTTTTCCTGGAGGAGGAAGTCGCCACTTGAGTTCATGTGCATCATATGTGTGTGTGTGTGTGTTTGTGTGTTTGTGTTAATGTGTAATTGTTGTCCGGGGCAACGCTTTTGGCTTAGTTGTCAATCAGCATTACGGTGACAACGAGCGTTACCGTGGCAGCAGCGACTGTTGACAACCTGCAGAGTGTCACGTTGTGTGTGTGTGTGTGTGTGTGTGTGTGTCTAATAGATTCTCTCTTTATCTCGCCCCTCTCAGGCTTCTCCATTATTCTCTCTCTCTCTCTCTCTCTCTCTCTCCGTCTGCCTCGTTCGCCCTCTTTTTATTATTCACATTTCCCCCTCCCTCCGTTCTTCACCTCCTCCTCCTCTTCCCCCTCACCTGGTTTCAGTTTCTTTCTCTCTCTCCGCTCTGTCTCACTCATCCTCTTCTTCTTCCTCACTCTTTGTAATCCCCTTTTCTTTTCACTCTTCCTCTCCTTCCTTCCTCCTCCTTTCCTTTCATCCTTTCCTTTCTCCACTTTTATTTTTTCCCTTCATCCTCTCTCACCATGATAAATATTCTTACTTCAACCTCTTCTTCTCATCCTCTCATTTTCTCCTCTTCCTCCCTCCTCTTCTTCGTCACAACTCTCACTCATCATTCCTCTACACCTCATTTAATTTCCGTTCATTTCTCACCCTGTCTTTCATCCCTCCTTTTCTTTCTCCCCTCTCCCCTTCATCCTCCTCCAATCCTTTTTCTTTACCTACAACTCTTTCATCTTCTTCTTCCTCCTTTCTCTTCTCTCCTGTTTGATCCTTCCTTCTTTTTTGTCTCTTATTTTTCTCATTTCATCTCCTTCTTCTTCATCTTCCTCTTCCTCCTCGTCCACTCCCTTTTCATCTTCTTTATCTTCCTCCTGCAGTGTCCCTCCTCCTTTCTCCCGCTTCGTTTCATTTCCTTCAACTCTTGTTTCCTCTCTTCTTCAGCCTCTTCCTCCCTCCTCTCCTCTCCTTTCCTCTCGTCTTCCCTCCCTTTCATCCCACCCTCCACAAACACCCTCAGTGAAATGCACAAGTGCGATAACAAAGTTTCCAGAGGGATTATATTTCCTAGAGTTTCAACTTGTGCCTGTGTCTGTCAGGTGACTGACAGCGGGACGTAACAAAGCTCCGATATGAAAACATTTAGCTCGGCTTAGAGAAATCAGGAGGAAACAGAAACTTTGCTCATGTTTATTGTCGAATTTCTCTCACTGCGGAAACCGAACATGGAAAAACTTGAAGAAGTCAAATTCAAAAGGAAAAGAAAGAAAAGCACCCGTCTGTTAGAAACTTCTGCCAACCGACCTGTCGACTGCGACGTCAGAGGATTATCCTTTAACCCCCTGAACTCTGATTCCACCTTAAATTTCGTCTTTGATAGGTTTGTGAGGTTCAAAGACTGAAACAAAATCCAGCTTTACACGACAGCATCACATACTCCAGGTGGATTTACTCCAAACCGAGAGTCAGGTGCGTTGAATCTGCCGCTTTTCAAAGCCGCGAGAGCCCGGAGAGCCGGCGAGCACGGGCCAAATGTGAATACGAATATGATGAAGAGAATTATGGGTCACTTCATGTATAATTTAATGCAACAGCAATTCTGCTTAACTAACCTCGCTTAAAGACATCAGTGGGATTCTGGGCCAAATGTAGAGCAAATTGAGGTTAGGCGGTAATGTGATATACACTGTGAAACCATACAAATCTGTCAGCGGGTGGAAATTATACCTCCTCCAGTCGGGCAGTCGTCCCAGTTACATCGCTGCATTAAATGATTGTGGACAATGTCAGAAATCTGTGAATCAGGGCTTATAAGGGCCTTTCTTTGAGGGAATTACCTCGATTCTTCACTTCTCCTTCACGAGGAGGATAAATCTGTCATTTATTGCATGAGGCAGTAAGAGAACTGTTGAAATAAGTGTTTGCTTAAAGAGCCAGAAAGGCCGCCGTGGAGGTGATTGAGTCTTTCAAGAAAACCTGAATCGGTATTGACGACTGTTCATGAACTATTTTTCACTTAACTACCACAAAATGTTCAGATTTTTTTCTTAAAAACCTCCAATATGAGAAGTGGGTCTTTGTGCTGCTTGTCACAAAGACTTTTTTACTGAAATGTATAGCAGCTGAAGTCAAATGAGTAACCTTGAGTGGTACAAACTTCCCAAAGCAAAAAAGCAAAAAAAAAAAGAAAAAAGTTTGTCACTATGAACTGAAAAATGATGTAGAAACTTGAGAACTTCACTGCAGCAGTGGAAGAAAATGAGGGTCAGGGCAACAACACTCACTGATTTGCATCTCACTGATTTGCATCTCTGCCTCTTTTTTGCAGATGATGTGGTTTTGTTCACTTGACCCTCGGTGTGCACTAGGGATGTACCCGAACTGAAATACGTTATTCAGAAGTACACAAATAATGCTTTGAGAAGCGTTTAGATGCGTGTTTTGAGCATGATTTTGAGCCAACTACAAGAGATTAAAACAAGACAGAACACAGAACAACAGTGTTTTGAGCCAATCACATCGATGCACGAGACACTGCCACAATTTGGTTTGGTTTGACTCTGGTTCACACTCCAACACAGTAGGTGGCGCTAGTGCACCTTAACGGGAAAAGAAGCGGCTATAAAATGCTGGATTTTTTTTTTTGAGTGTCACAACCCCCGCAAACCGACTCGTTTCACTACCAGAATTAGATCCATTCAGTCCGATTACGTTTGGGAAGTCTAGAAGAGCTGCACAATTAAATTATTGTATTCCCGTTCTAGTTAGCCGAGAGCTAAAGCGGAAGTTACCCGGCTAGCTTGGTGTAAGCCTCTAGTGCGCCCACTTCAGGTTTCTTCCCGAATATGAATAACAAATGTGTAAGGTTAGGATTGGGACAGATTGATGCTGCATCAGTTGTGATGCAAACTACTGAACCGGAAGTTTCCCACTTGGTTTTTGTTAACTCTCATCTATGATCATGAGCTCTGGTTTCCAAGTAGAGTCTCTGCTCCTTCATGCTGAGAGGGGGTTTGGACATCTGGGTTCTGTCCTTTGGAAGGTCTAGGGACAGGGTTCGGTCCTGGGGAAGACTCAGAACTCATCAGAAGGATTATTCATTAGTTAATACAAATAGTTTCTGCAGGTTGATGACTTGAAACCTCTTTGCAACAAACTCTGTGACTTCACCCTCTTATGCATCATTAGGACACAATACTGCAATACTACTGCAGGAATTCATACTCCAGTCCGCTGTGGGATGGTTAGAGAAACACAAGTGTCGGCGGTTCATCCTGAAACCAGATAATTAGCTACAACATTAGAAGAAAAGACCCAGACGGAGGTTTATATGAAGGAGACAGTCGCCAGACTCAAACCACATGGAGCCTGTTTGAAATAAACCAGACAGAAGATGAAAGCGTCAAATTGCATAAACCATTCCTGAAAATGCCCAGACGATTGCACAAATTTTCATTGTATATCATCTTGTAACCTTTGTTTTAAAAGCCACTTTAGTAATGAGTGTTCCTCACCTGAACTTACCTCCTGCAAATGGAGACAGAGTTGTTGTTGTTGTTGTTGTGTTGTTTCTAACAGAGCATGAAAACAAAAGAGCAAACTTTAAAACTTCACTCTGGAAAACAGAAAGTTGATCCGAAAGGAATCCAAGAACAGTCAGGTCCAATCTGCAAGATGTTTAGATCAAAGTGAACCTGACGAAAACAGAGAGCGAGCACGAACACCAACACTCACAGCAGCAGCAGCAGAACACTTCACTCCTCACTCACCCTTCAGTCTCTCAGTCGGCTTTGATCCACACTGGCATTAGACAAATTGACACGAATTGACACACCCAAGACCTGGAAGGTAGGAATGGTTAGAAAGAGAGAGTGAAAAACATATGGAGGAGGAGGAGGAGGAGGAGGAGGAAGACTGAGGGTGGTAGCAATAGAGGAAGAGGGAAGAACTTCAGAGTAAGATAAAAAGCAGAAGAGACAAACATGGAAGGAAGAGGAGGAGGGAATGTGTGGAAAAGGAGGACGACAGGATCCTGGTAAGGGACCCTGTCTCGACCTAATTGGCTGAGCCTTGGTTACTTTGAACTGAACGGACCCATGGGGCGCTCTAATTTACTGTGAAACTATAACCTTTAGAAGCGGAAATAGCACAGTCTCCTTACAAATGAAAAGTGAACTCATGAGCAATAAAAGCGAAGCAGCTCTGCTCTGTTCACTGCACTCAGGGGTTTGATGTGACCGGTTGTTTATGATGACTAATACCTACAAACTTTGGACAGGTATAGTGTTGTATAAGTGACAACACCGAGTCAGTAAAGTTTATTTTTTCGGTTTTACCCTCGGACTTTACTTTGAAGCTACATCATCCTGTTGGAGTTTCATTTTGTGGTTTGTGGTTATTAAAATAAATTGAACATTTTACATTTAACTCTACATTTCGTGACAGTAAATCCATACTAGAAAATTTCCTCTGGGAAATTTTGATAGGGCCACAGGAGCTATGGCCAGTTTTGCCATCTCTGTCAACATGGGAATCAAACCCACGACAAATGGTCAAGACAGAGCTTGATTGATTGTTTATGAACCTTAACGAGCTCTGGTCTGAGGCTCAGAGGTTACCACGGCAACTTGAGGTGGTTGCTCATGACGATAGGGGCCCCCCAGGCTGAGGCAGACAGAAACGTTGAGAAAAAGAGCAATTTTCTGCCTATGCACTGGTCTCACATTTAGGCTTATTCTGACAAAACGGTAACTCCTATCAGAAAAAAACACAGACCATCAGCGCTGTAAGGACTTCCTGAACGATTTGGTGTAATTTTGGTGTTTCTACAGTAAATATTTTGGAGACACTTGCAAGTTTAAAACAGGGGTCCATTCTGCTTCTCTCAGAAAATCTTTGTATTGGAGTCAATGAGGAGCAGAGACAGACGTGGCCGCACTTAGAGGCTGACAATTCAAATTCTGTAAGTCTCTCAGATATTTTGAGCACATTGTGAGAGACGGAACAAGTTTGTCTACAAAGTTGGAAAAAATCATGTGTGTAGAATGTAAATTGTGGCCGGGCCGAGTGTGGAAAGAGAAAAAAATCAGGAATTTTTTTGGGCTCTCTCCCACGCTGACCGATGATGTCATGCACTCTGACACGAACATTCCGTGCAATACACACCCATTATAATCTCAACATTTCTCCAAAAATGATCGTTGTCATTGATCAGTGATTGATCAAAAACTATATGACCTATCAGGATGATGGTGTTTGTTTGAAGTTCTGCTTTCTTTCACATTAATCTGACACCGTGGTCCACTTCCTTGTTCTCTCCCACAGTTACCTGGCCGTGACTCAGTTCAGTCCGATCCACGCCCGGAAGGCCTTCCCGTGTTTCGACGAGCCCATCTACAAGGCCACGTTCTCCCTCACCCTCCGCCACGACTCGCAGTACACCTCGCTGTCCAACATGCCGGTGGAGAGCAGCTCGCTGTCGGACGAGGACGGCTGGGTGACCAATCGCTTCGCCCGGACGCCTCGCATGTCCACGTACTACCTGGCCTGGGCCGTCTGCAACTTCACCTACAGAGAGACGCAGACCGACAGCGGAGTGACGGTGAGTTCCTCCACACCAAACACAGGATTGTTTGATGCCGTGTGTGCCTCTGAATATCTTATTTTTCACTCACAACTCAGACGTGCAGTGAAAACACACACAGAAGAAATACAATGAACACATTGATAGAAGTTAAAACACACTTAGGGTAAAAAAAAACCTAAACTGAGTAAGCAGCATCATTACAGAGGTATTTTTCCTACTCTTTCATGACCCCATCATAATTATCCTTTGTGCTTTGTTGCATTATTTTATTTTTTTTTAAACACTTCTGTGTGAAGTGAATTTAATGATCTCATTATGTGCCAAGTAGCAAACGTTGTTGGCATTCTTCTTTTCTTCTCCGTCACTTCTGCTCTCTCGTCTCCTGGTTCTTTCTCCAGGCTGAGAGGAAAGAGTCCATGATGAAATAAATGAGAGTGTTACCTCCACATAATGGCACACTGGAGCCCCCGATCACCTCTAAACTGTATTCAATATCATATAAATCCTCATCTCTGGGGTTAAAACACTAAACAAGGGCAGCAGGAGTTCTTCTTTTCAGATAATAATCGGCATAATGAAGTTTTGATTAGGGAATAACGGCTTCATTTCCCAGGATATCCACAGAAAAGAGGTCAGTAGATTAAGTAACAGGCTTTAAGGGGCGAACCAGTGGATTGTATTTTTCCCTCAAGGAAACAGTTTGAAGAGGTGCTAAGTGCTCCTCCCCGATTTATAGCCAATAAACTCCCACAAGTCAAAAAAGTACCGAAAGACCATCAAACCTCTGCTGCTGCAGACCTGAGCAACAGTGGATGAAATCAAACTGAAACACCAACAGTTCTTCCAGTTAAACTGATTCCAATGAACCCATTTAGAAGATGATTAATCAACTGTGGTCTTAATGGGCCGGAAATATTGATGAGAGATCAGTAATGGATTCCTGCGGATTGAAAGTGTTTTGATTTGAAAGTTCAGTTGGTGCTAACTAGCTAACCGCTGCTCATCCCACTTCCTGTTTGCTGTAGCTGCAGCTGGTGATGGTGCTTCCTGTTCTGCTCTTTGTTGTTGTTGTTCTGCTTGTTCTGCCAAGACAAACTCGCTAACGGTGTGGAGCAGAACAGATTAGCAGGCTAGCTGTTAGCTGTTCAGTCCTGAGGAAGGAGATCCATCATCATTTGGTTTGAATTAGGCGGGCCTGCATGATATCAGAAAATATTTGATGTGCGATGACACTGTTCAATATCACGATGACGATATGACTTGCGATAAATAAATAAGCAAATATTCAGGTGTACATATACCAAACATTTTTTGTGTCTTTATAAAAAGCAGCTCAATACGCTGTAGTACCTACACCAGGCCTGTAGTGGCGCTGTGAAACGTCCACACAAATACACCACAACCAGAGAGGAAGAGTATTTGTCCCCTTCCTGATTTCTTAGTTTTTTGCATATTTGTCACACTTAAATGTTTACAAATTTGGATTTTAGACAAAAAGTAACAAGTAAATATAAAATACAGTTTTTTAAAGATGATAATTAATACATTTTGTACATATATAGGCCACAGGTTTTCATGTTGTAACATGAGATATTTACACTGAAAGACAGTAGGGAACTGTGCAAGTCCGCTCGCTTTTCCACTGTTACGCTCCTTTTGCCCATGTGCATTTGTTTACAACAAAGCCGGCGAAAAATCAATAAATGGAGCGGTGGATAACGTTACATAACATATACAATGTCACGGCATGTGTGTTTGTGTAGTCTTAACCATCATAAACAACAGATTATGGGTTACGAAAAAAGTAGCGGCTTATAGTCTGAAAATTATGCTAAATAAAACGTAGTCATCATCGCATTTCAGACGACCTTTGCAATGTGTTTATCCTGCATGTTGACGATGAAAACAAGATGAATCTGAGCTGTTCAGTGTCGTCTGTAACTGTGGAGGAGCTCGGTTGAGTTCTCTGTGATGATGTGTGGATTACCTCTACCTGGAGTCAACTGGGTTCAAAGATACTGAAAAGAGAGCTGAACTAAAAGGACATAATCCAGTTGCATCGTGGGAAGCGTAGGATCCAGTGTTTTGGACTGACAGTCAGTGCGACTTGGCCTCTGCTGCTGATCTGTCTGTCACTTTGCGGTGCGAGCACAATGCTGAATCACCGGAGTACGTCTTTAAGGAGCTTAATAAGATCATCATCTGCTGCTGCCAGGAGATAATGAGGTGATGAAGTCATGTAAGTCTGCAGACGAACACAGTTTGATAAAACGACAGGTTCGGGTTTTTATTGCAGGAAACTGATATCTCCAGATACATCTTAATTAAATGGTTCTATCAGGATAACTGCCTTAAAAAACCACAGACAAGCGTGACTCCTCATCTCTAACTAATGAGTGAATAACAATCTTTAAAGTCTGAATCTACCGATAAGAGTTTATTATCTTTATTATGATGTAATGGAGTCAGATGTGCGCATTTGTTATCGCAGGATAACATGGTAATTTAGATGTGAACCCCAGATAACAGTCTGCTGCACAGAGATAAGAGATAAATGAACTTTCTTTTTTATGACTTGTCTTTTCCACCGTCGTGTAGTCAGGTGAAGACAGAGACTTAAAGGACCAGACCTGAACCAGATGTTGGGCCTTAAATGGACCAGATCTGCTGCTTTTTGGATCAAAGCTTTTCAAAGTCTGACACTGTGAACCCCCCCCCCCCCCCCCCCCCCCCCCCCCCCCCCACCCCCCACCCCGAGGCAAAAAACGGAGGAAAGTGCTCCGTCTTTGTGGGAAATATTCATGCTCAACCTTTTGGAAGTACAGCTCCCATTATGCCTTCAGGGATGTAGACATGAAATATCAATGTTGGCAAGGACTGAGTGAGTTATACCGCCGCCTCGGCCCCGGCTTCTTCTTTTTCTTCTCCTATTTGTTATATCCTGTGAGACTGGATCCATGTAAAGTACCTGAGAGATCGAACTGCAGCTGCTGCTCATGGTTGCACAGATAACTATCACTGAGTTACTGAAGGGAATTAAAAACACAACCACAACCACAACAAGAAAAGGTGATGATTATCATGCAAGTTCTGGAGTGATAGTTTTTCCACCTGTGATATTTATGGTTGTTGATGCATAATGGATGAAAGGGATAATGAAATGCTCCGAAAGTGTTAAAGGGATAGTTCACCCAAAATTGAAATTGCACTCATTTCAATGAGTCCCAATGGCCCTTAGTCGCCCTCATGACGACTAAGGGCTGAGAGAAGTTTCAGATTCCTCCGTGGCTTCTCTGAGTTACAGGGGGTCTCGGCGTAGCAGTGCATGTCCATATGACGGTTGTGAATGGATACCAACTGTCTTTGTGACAAAAAGACACACCAAAAAACATCCAAATACCTCCATGCTGCTCGTATGTAATGTCCGTCTTGTATTGAAGCCCCGAAATGCGAAATTGTCCCCAAAAAAATTAAATAAGTCCACTTTTCAAGCTTGTTTTGTAGCGGAAGCTTCTCAAAGCTCCTCTTCCCGGTTCGTCATATTTGGACGAACCAGGGTCTGTCCTCTTCCCTGTTCGTCCAGATATGACGAACCGGGAAGAGGAGCTTTAAGAAGCTTCTGCTACAAAACAAGCTTGAAAAGGGCTTGAAAAGGGCAATTTCGCATTTCGGGGCTTCAATACAAGACGGACATTACATACGAGCAGCATGGAGGTATTTGGATGTTTTTTGGTGTGTCTTTTTGTTACGGAGACAGTTGGTATCCATTTGCAACCGTTATATGGACATGCACTGCTACGCCGAGACCCCCTGTAACTCAGAGAAGCCACGGAGGACTCTGAAACTTCTCCCAGCCCTTAGTCCACATGAGGGGGAGGAGATAATGAGTGAAATTTCAATTTTGGGTGAACTATCGCTTTGAGTCACACTGAATAAGAATATGTGTGTCACATGAGGACTTATTTTTTTAGTCTCATTACAGCACTTGGGTTTTCAAAGTGTTTTAATTATCTCCAGAAGTTTGTATCTCACCTTCTGCTGCTACTGACAAGGGATGAAACCACAAAACACCACAAGTTGTCAACGTCAACACGGCACTCAAGGTGTTATTTTTTTGTGTAGGAAGCACGATAGATTTTTTTTCACCGATAACAGATAACATTTATTATGGTTTATATCCACACCTGAGGTTAAGAAAGACTAAGTACGTTTTCACACCTATCTCGTTTGGTCCGCACTTTTCAGTTTATTTTATTTCATTTAAAGGTTTAATAATCAGGGACAATGCACATTAATAAAACATTTTAATAAATGTAAACTGCTGTCCCTGGACTGATGTTAAGACTCACCCTAAAAGAAAAGAAAATGGTTTAGTTATCGTCATATAAATAATACATTAAAGGATTAGAAAGCTAAGTCTGAATAAGGGTTAAAAGGCAGAGAACTAAGCAAAAGTCCACAATACACACACTAGCTAACATAGACTCAGCTCAAACAGCAGCTGCTACAGACAAAACAGAAGCAACATTAAGCAGCAACACCAACATCAAAAAATAAAATAAAATACACAAGACACAATAACAAACTAGCAAGTCACAAACAAGCAAAACATAAACACTAAACACATAAAAGCAATGTGCAAAAAGCAACAGTTTGATCCAAATTTGGTCCGACCAAAGGATTCCAACATACCACCATTCAGACAAGGCTTTCAATATAAGGAAATGTGCGTTTCTCCGCAGACGACTCCGTCCTAATTATCTGGACTCTCTATCTATCTGGCCTGTCTAGCCTCTACCTGGTCTTTTTACTAAACTTAACCAACTCCTTTTATCATTGCCGAAGCCCCAACAGTGCAAACTCTTTTGGGGAAAAAATATGCTATTAAAGGAATTGTCGGAAAGACAGGATGTCTAAAAAAAAAAAGAAAAGAATACCTTCATTCCGACCGTAGGAGGCAAAAATGGTCGGATGATGGGAAATTTGATAGAAAATTAAGTGTTGCCATTTAGAATTAGAGGCCTATGAAAACGCCCTTAGATGCAGTGAGTAAAGATGAATTTAACATTATAGCTCCGCCTCTGACTTAACCAAATAATATAACAACATTACCACTGTAATCCGTAATGTTAACAGTGAGAACTCTTCAAAAATCAACATTTGTTATTGTTTCAAATCAATTTAGGGACTGAAAATGAGCAGAATCAAGGCTGATTATGATTGGCTCTCGTTATGACATTATGGGACTTTGCTGATAATTATTGCCCGATAATTATCAGTCAATATCTGAGTGATGACTATCTGTACCGGTATTTATTGTGCATCCCTAGATTTGTGCGTTAAACTTGTGTGAACTGACGCTGTTGTTCAGCATCAGTCCGATCACCTGTTGTCGTTGTGAGTCTGTGGCTGTGTCTCAGTGTCGGTCACATCCTGTCGGACTCAGATTTGAAAGTTGATTCATCCTCTAACTGCAGTAACGCTTAAAGCAGGAATATGCACACACACGCACGCACACGTCGCTCTCACACAAGGACAAACACACACACGACCTTGTTCCTCCTCCTCCTCCTCTTTCTTCTTCTTCTTCCTCTTCTTCCCCTCCTCCGATCATCTCTCTATCAGTGTAATTACAGCTCATCCATCTCGTCTGCCAGAACCTCAAGGACAGCACAACACACACGCACAACACACACGCACACACACTCACGCACACACTGTCCCCTTATTACTGAAAGATAATTTTAGTGAAATGCCGTTTTAATGACAAATCATATGTGGGTCATTTATAACCATCACCACCAGCCTCTAACACTGTGTATCAGTGTGTGTGTGTGTGTGTGTATTAGTGTGGGATCAGTCAGGCGTGTGAGGTTTAGTATTGCTAATGAATAAATTAATCTTTTGTTTTTATCCTCCCTGTTTCTTTTTTGCTCGACACAAACAGAAACTACCAGCTCCGTCGTCTCACAGGTAAATGAAACAAAACTCAGGTGAGTCGCGATGAACCAGGAGCCTCAGGTGGTTCAGACTCTACAGGAGCCAAAACTAAGAGCCGCATCATGTAAACATTGATCTCACGGTTATTAGCAATATTAGCATTAGCATCAAATAAGCAACAATAAGACAAGAAGACTCTGAGCCTCTCTTCTGATTGGCTGATCCAATAAAAAACAGAGCAGATTTCAGAATAAAACACTCAGAGAAACCAAATCCTGCAAGTTGTTGTTGGATGGATGTTTGGGTCCAGGTGGTGAGGGGGCGGGGCTTAGTTGTGACATCACAAAGTGACAGGAAGTCCTGACGGCTGGTTTTAAGGCTCAGTTTCTGAATACAGGCTGTGTGCATTTCTCTGTGGACTGAGGCTTTGATACTTTCACAGTATTAATATAGAACCTAGAGCTGCTTTATAATCACACTACACATGGACATCTACCTTTATACTGTATGGAGCTTTAACACAAGCATCTACCTTTATACTGTATGGAGCTTTAATACAAACATCTACCTTTATACTGTATGGAGCTTTAACACAAACATCTACCTTTATACAGTATGGAGCTTTAACACAAACATCTACCTTTATACTGTATGGAGCTTTAATACAAACATCTACCTTTATACTGTATGGAGCTTTAACACAAACATCTACCTTTATACTGTATGGAGCTTTAACACAAACATCTACCTTTATACTGTATGGAGCTTTAACAAAACATCTACCTTTAAACTGTATGGAGCTTTAACACAAACATCTACCTTTATTTTGAAGGAGCTTTAGACAAATATCTACCTTTATTTTAAAGGAGCTTTAACAAAAACGTCTACCTTTATACTGTATGGAGCTTTAACTCCTGGTAAAACTTTCCCTGTTAGTTAGTTAGTTAGTTTTTTTGATCATGATAAACTTTCACAAAGCTGTTGCCAAAAAAAAAAAAAAAGTGTTTATTCTGAGCGTGATATTTTTCTCACTGTTTTAAGTCCAGGTCAGATGCACATGGAGCCACACACAGATCTGAAACAAAAGAATCAGTCACTGGCAAATTAAATCTGCAGATTAATTACATCCAGTTTAATTGCAAATTGTAAGAAAATAAACAAACAAATAAACAAAATTATCTCTGAAAACCCATTATTCACCTCCATCATCTGTGGTAAAGAGGGAACAATTAGCAATCTGGTTCTGGAGCGACAAAAAGGAGCTGATATATTCAGGTTTCAGGTGGAGAGCGGCATCTTTTCAGAAACTCAGCCGTCACGCGGATGAAACGCGGCGGTCTGCGCTTTGATAAATGTTGAATGAGTGGATTTTTTTTCCTGCCATAAACACATGGATGAGCTCCGGCTCACGCTGCCACGTACCTGATAACTCATGATGAGGACTCTTGTCACATTCGCTGCCAACTTTGGCCGGAGCAGCGTGAAAAGCACAGATCTGAAGATGAAGTGTGAGATTGTCCTGGTTGAATAAAGGTTTTTAAAAACAGGATGTGGTGCTATTTGCAGATAAAAGGCGCGTGGGGCATGGAAGAGATCCAGGAAGCAGCACATGCATATGTTCATATTTACAAACGGTTGCCGTATCCACTCTCTGTGTCTCTGTTACAGCATCGCTCTCATATTAAAATCCGTGTTTGAGCCTGAAGGCAGTGCAGACGCTGCTGTCTGTTTGCAGAGCAGCTTCCTGTGACAGAAACATTAATCCTCACATCCCTCCATCCTCCTCCTCCTCCTCCAAACCTCTGAAAGAAACAGCTTTATATGACAGAGAGGAGAAAAAAAACCCAACCATCCCTCCATCCTCTTCATAACTGCTGAAACAGCTTCATCTGACAGAGACATTCATCCTTCCATCCTCCTCACAGCGGCAGAAAGAAAAGCAAAGCATCCGTCGGCTGCACAGATTTAGCCTCTGTATAAATGATGAAATTGACTCTGCTGTGTTTTATACACGGAGGTAACTTCAACCTCTGAGTCACAACGTAGACGACTTGAAGACCAGAGACTCATTTTCCTGATTCTCTTCCTTTTATTTGCGTTAAGCCGCCATGTTTGCTGCCCATTGTGCACCTGAGGATAATCCTCCAAAGACCAGTCTGTCCAATCAGAGAAGACCACATCTTCCTAAGGATGCGACTCCTGACTTGTGCTGCGTTCAGAACAAAGCGAGCTCCGAGTTGTCAGAATTAAATTGTGCGACGTGGAATTTGGAAATTACAGGTCGGAAACTCGGGTTTTATCTCAGAGCTCCGACTTTCCGACTTGATGTCACGACAAAATCAATCAAAACATGGCGGCCCTCGTCTTAAACGGTTAGAATTTAAACATTTTAAGTTATTTGTTGAGGTTTTTAATGCATATTTTTGCGTATTATTTTATTAAAGTTAAAGGGATAGTTCAACATTCTGGCAAATTGGCCCATTGCCATAATCCCTATAGTCATAGCAGTCGGTTCGTTACCTTTAAATGTCGGTGCAAGCTATTTTTAGAACGGCGGAGCAGAGCTGCGAGCTGCTCAGAGCTACGCTACGGAGGCTCATTATGGGATTTCTTTGGTTTCCCTCATCAAACTCATCAAATACACAATCCAACAACTCCACAACGCTCTGGTGGACAAGTTGTGACCTGCACATTCACCACGCTATGAGATAATAACACAATGTTACCAGACAGAGTTGTTTTAGAGGGAAATACAGAGACTGGTGATGAAAAACTGCCACCGACAGAAACGCACATCAGCAGTTTTGCATGTATTTCCCTCTAAAACAACTCTGTGTGGTAACGTCGTGTTATTATCTCATAGCGTGGTGAATGTGCAGGTCACAACTTGTCCACCAGAGCGTTGTGGAGTTTTGGATTGTGTATTTGATGAGTTTGAAACCAAGAAATCCCACGTTACCAGACAGAGTTGTTTTAGAGGGAAATTCATGCAAAACCGCTGATGCGCGTTAGCGTCGGGGCAGTTCTTCAGCAAGCAGTCTGCGTTTACCTCTTAGAGACATTAATGAAGAGCTGGTTCATGAGTCCCTCAAACACTTTCTCATCATTTTTTTTAATTAAAAGTCAGTAGTAAATGTATATAAATATGATGATATATAAAGTAAAGCCTGTTACCAGAGATGGTCACTACCTACACATTAGGATGTTGTAGTTTCTGTGATAAGAGCCGGCTCTCACACTGTTCCCCCCTTTTTTTTTTAAACTGCAACAATAATTGTGACCAAGCAATGAGTCAGAAAATCATAAGCTGGTGTAACAGCCGAGTTGGTGCTTAAAAACTAATTAGGTAGGCATTAGCACTTTAAACAGCTTTTATCATCACAAACAAAACTCCGATTCAATATGGAGCACAACAGAGTGTAAACATAAGATAAAGGTCTGAGGATAAAGGAGCGATTTCCATCCCTCTGATGATCTGAGCTGCACAAACACATCCTCAGTGACTCTGGGACGCGTCCAGGCTTCATTGTCGGCTCTCATTCCTCTCGGTCTCTCCGTCTTTTCTCTACCTCCGTCTCCTTCAGAAACAGCTGTTTGTCTTTCTGTCCTATTGTCTTTCTAATGCGTGGCTCTGTTAGGATCTCTGTTCCTGTAATGAGCCGCTCTCCCTTCAGGGAGGATTAAAGTCTGATAGAATACAAACAAACAACCAGTGTGTGATGACCCACTGCGCAGCCCCTGCTTCTATAAAAGCGCCGTCTTTCAGCCATTTAGCTTGTTATTCCTTCATCGAGTGTCGTTTCACAGACCGTCAGCGTCATGAAGCTGAGACTGTTTATCTAGTGACTGATCACTGCTGTGAATCTGGATGTGACCAGGTTTCTGTCTGCACAACATCTGCCTTTAACGAGACGCTGACAGAACGCTTCAGACTGTGAGGATCCGTCACACCGAGCCAGACGACGACAAGATAAAACTCCAAAATCATATTCCATGTTCATCAATTCATATCACGTTATAGAGTCATAATAAAGCTCTTTTTTAATTTTATATAATCACAATTAATGTCACTTAAATGTTATGTAACAAAATCAAAAGCCTTCTCACACAATCTTGACATAACAACAAATATCACATACTTATCCATCTATAATATTAACCCTCTTTTTTGGACAGTTTTTCAATTTTTCTCTTTTGATTTGCTGATCATTTTGGCTGTGTTACAGCTAAAGGTATGGATTTCTGTAAAAAAGTTATTCTTTTGTGACAAATTTTTCAAATCTAATGTTCGTTACTCTGTTACACGGGTCATTTATACAAATTTAACCCTTTAAATGCCAGTTTGAAGTCCTCAAAATGGCATTTAAAGGGTTAAATGTATGACAATTATTGAATGTTTGGTAGTTTTGAGCAGAGCTAAAGGGGCTTAAGAGATTTATGCAAAAAAAAAGCAGAAGAAATATTGATATATGATGATTTTACAGCAATTCTTTTGTGCATCCATTTCTGGCCACTATGGGTTCCCAATGGGTGAAAAATGTTAAATCTGACACCACATAAAAAATAGTAATGCAATGAAATAAGTGTTTGTGCTAATTTTTGACATATCCAAGACTCTAATAACCAGCAATGCCCCCAACCCCCCACTATTCATTTTATAAAAAAATGTCTCATGTTCAGTTTTTTGTTTTTTAAATAAAACAAGAGGCAACACGTCTTCAAAATGGCATTTATAGGGTTAAAATCCTTATAATCTATGACCATTTGGTCGTTTTGAGCAGAGCTGAAGTGGTTTAAGAGATTTATGCAAAAAAAAGCAGAACAAAATATTGATATATGATGATTTTATAGCAGTTATAATGGTCTCCATAATGTTCTATAATAATTGTTTCATTATTAGTCTTTTTAAATGAACTCCCAACTTGCAGCTGTATTCAGCCAAGGCCATTGGGAGGACTCGTTCCTGATTGGCTGCCAGTTTTCAGAGAGGACAAGGACGGGGTGAGGTTGACTGATCCTTTCAGCAAATATTGTGTGTTTATCAAAAGCCGATGTATCTTATTCCTCTGAGCCGCGGCGCGCCATTGTTTTCAGAAACTATTAAAACACATGAGTGAGTCACAGTGTAGCCGCAGATCTCATGTTCCTTTATAAACATGAACACACACTGTTTTTCATTTCGACTCAGTCTCAAACACTCTGTGCTGCTGCTGCCCCAAATATATTCACTACACAGCACCAAATGTAGATCAATGCGCCGCTGAAAATAGTCCCCAGTGAACGCACCACTGTAATGAATGCAGCTAAAAAGCTCATCGCTGCAGCCGGAGGAAAAGTTTGGAGAGTTTTTGTAGCTCGGTAACAAAACGCAGACTTCACCATTAAACTTGTGTAATGACATTAAATGTCACATTAACATCCCATAATGATAATAAAGGTCAAATTAATGCCCCATAATGATAATATACTGGAGGTCAGATTAGTATTTCAAAATGATAAAGGTCACGTTAACATTAGATTTTTTATGTGACAATTATTACTTCAGCTAAAGTTTAACAGCATAGTTAAGTATGGCTCAGGGTGAGGAGGGGGAGGTGCTGCAAAGGCTCATGGGAGTTATAGTGTAACGCTTTTATTTCATTAGGTCTTGTGTTGCATTTTGAGAAAATAGAAGGCAGCAAAAAATACAGTTTGGTAACAATTATTGAACCTGCATCACAATTTCTGTGACGTTCCTCTTCACCTCTGTGTTGTTTGACGTCAGCGTCGCCAGTCAGAGCTCAGCTTGGAAAATCATCTTCATTGTGCTTTTGATTGCCGTCATTTTCTTTGAGCTTTGAGCGGCTGCACCTGTCCTCACTTCCACCGAGCTCACTCACTCCGTTTTCAAATATTTATCTATCAAAAAATCAGCCTGATTATCAGGACAAAGACTTCCTGTTGAGATTCTGGGGTAAACATCTGGCTCAGTGTTGGGACTCGGAAACGGTTCGTCTTTATTGAAAACAAACAGTAGGTGAAGACAGCGGTCGGTAACTGGGAATCAGTCAGGAGGCGAAATCTAAAAGCAGACGGTTAAAGGGATAGTTCAACAGTTTGGCAAATTGGCCCATTGCCATAATCCCTATAGTTTTAGCAGCAGGTTTGTTACCTTTAATTGTTGGTGCAAGCTATTTTTAGAACGGCGGAGCAGAGCCGTGAGCTGCTCAGAGCTACACTACGGAGGCTCATGGGATTTCTTGGTTTCCCTCATCAAACTCATCAAATACACAATCCAACAACTCCACAACGCTCTGGTGGACAAGTTGTGAGCTGCACATTCACCACGCTATGAGATAATAACACAACGTTACCAGACAGAGTTGTTTTAGAGGGAATTTCATGCAAAACCGCTGATGCGCGTTCCCGTCTGGGGCAGATTTCCATCAAGCAGTCTCTGAATTTCCCTCTAAAACAACTCTGTCTGGTAACGTTGTGTTATTATCTCATAGCGTGGTGAATGTGCAGGTCACAACTTGTCCACCAGAGCGTTTTGGAGTTGTTGGATTGTGTATTTGATGAGTTTGATGAGGGAAACCAAGAAATCCCATGAGCCTCCGTAGTGTAGCTCTGAGCAGCTCACGGCTCTGCTCTGCCGTTCTAAAAATAGCTTGCACCGACAATTAAAGGTAAAGAACCTACTGCTATGACTGTAGGGATTATGGCGATGGGCCAATTTGACAAAATGTTGAACTATCTCCTTAAAAAACAGCAGACAATGTGGTGGGGAGCGAGTGGAGGAAATGGTTGGTGTAAATACAAGGAGCTTCTGAGGCGACAGGGCAGGAAAGCTCAGCTCACGGCGGGGCAGGAGGGTGTGACGGGGCTGAGGCGACAGGAGGATCGGTAACGGCCGAATCCCTGAAAGCTGCAAGATTCAGCGGCTGTCAATCATCTTTTCAGGCTACCTGTCGTCGATGGACCTTCCTGAACCTCGGAGCCACAACCCAAGACAAACAAAACCCTTCAGTTAATCCTCGCCGGCTGGAGCTTCTGGATCAACTAGAGGCCTGATGCATGAACCGAATCCAGACCATTAGCCGGCAGGAAGGAAAACCGGCACGTGTCTCAAATATAACCCTGATTTATTGGTAATAAGAGGAAAAAAAAAACCTTCTGCCACACAGGATCGATTTCCTCTCAACTCTTTGCTTTTTTCTCGCTCGTCAAATATTGGATAGTTTTACCTCCTCAGGCTGCCAAAGACTAGTACTCACAATAAACAATGTGGGAACAGGAAACCAAACTCACAAAGGCATCAAAACACCCACACCTACTGTCCTATTCCACAACATCTACTGGCACCAACACAACAGAGAGAGGATCCACTCTACCTCCACACGCTTTGGGTTTCAACTCCCAGAGCTCCCACTTGTCAGACGAAGACTTTTATTTGTTTTTAAAGAAGCTACATGTGAAAGGAAGCGGCTCCATCACCTCAACAATCATCCGTTTGTCTTGGCGACGTTTAGTTTAGTTTAGTTTATTAAGATCCCCAATAGCTGCAGCAAAACCACAGCTATTCTTCCTGCGGTCCGACAGAATGGGCTTTATGCACAGCTCCACTACTTCCTGAAATAAGCCAGTTCCCTTATTTCCTGTCTTACATTATTGGACAAACTGATTAATCCAGGTGTGTCTGACCTCACAACAATGGTCAGGCACACCTGGATTAATCAGTTTGTCCAGACCCTACAAATGAAAGCTTTCTGGTACCTTAGAATGAGTTGTTACAAGTCGTTACAAATACATAAGTGGGCGACGCACCGAACCGAGGCGGCCATGTTGCATCGCCATTTTTTACGTTGAGTGGCAGCGTGACCGTAGGTAACCACGGAAACTGAGCGGAGCTGTGGGCTCGGCCTGTTAAAACTGTCACCACTGTGTAGTGTGAGGAAGGACGGAGGCACTGGTGTTGCATTCAGGTGCAGTCAGGCAGACGGCCGTCGGCAAACCAACCAGATGTCATTTTACTCCACGAGAGAAAGACGGTAAAACAATACCACATCACCATGACAACATGTTGTCATGCCTGTATTGTTTTGCCTTGTGCACCACTTGTTTACATAGACACTTGTTTATCCTGTTACATGCAGCGTCTGTTGTCTGTCTGACGTCTGCCTGATTTCACGTGAATGCAACATCAAGAATACGTTCAGATAGGCTATGCAACCGCACCGCTAGATGGGGGGAATTCCTACACATTATACCTTTAACCGTCATGAACAAAAGATTACGGGTTACGGAGCGCGTTTGTGTTGCGTTGTGCAGAGACCAGAGCTGGGAAACCGGGGCGCGAAAGAAGTAGCGGCTTATAGTCTGAAAAGTACTGATGTTTTCGTTTCTTTCGGTTTTTTGCTTTTATTATGTTTCTCTATTTGTAATTCTGTCGGACCCCAGGAAGAATAGCTGTGGTTTAGCTGCAGCTAATGGGATCTTAATAAACTAAACTAAACTAACGTCACCAAGACAAAGAGATGATTGTTTCCTTTCACTTGTAGCTTCTTAAAAACAAATAAAAGTCTTGGTCTGACAAGTGGGAGCTCTGGGAGTTGAAACCCAAAGCGTGTGTGGAGGTAGAGTCGCTCCTCTGTAGATGTTGTGGAACAGGACGACATCTACACTGACGGAGGGACGGGGGGACGGTTCACGGCGCCGTCTCACTTGATCACAGCGCCGCCGTCAGCAGGAGTTATGATGTGATTGGACGGATGCAGTCGTGGGTCAGCAGTGTTTGTTACGGAGGGGGCAGCGACTGTCTGAGGCCTGTTGATCTCAAAGTCAAGGACCCGCAAAGACTGCAGCGAGCCAGGGAGGAGAGCGTGGTACAGTGTGTGTGTGTGTGTGTGTGTGTGTGTGTGTGTGTGTGTGTGCTCGCCGCTCGTATCAGTTGCTAAACCATCCATCAAATTAACGTGGCAACCGAGCGTCCATCACCCCATCCATCATCCAAGGGCGGCAGACGGAGCGACAGAACGCAGCGAGAGATGTCACGGACGAGTGGAGAGATAACAAGGAGAGAGGGGAAGAGAGGAGGAAGAGGAGAGGAAGAGGAGAGGGGAGGAAACAGAGGAAGAGTTGGCATGAATCAAGAAGAGACAGTGAGAATACTCTGATTGTCTAATTTTAGTGTAACGTCCAACTGTGAATAGAAAATGTCAGAGCGGGTTTTTCTGCTGTTGATTGACTGGTGAGAATAAAAAAGCTGTTTGAGTCTCATCTGAGCGTCGACCTGAGCAGACATCTTAACATCCAATCAGAGCTCTAGAGTGGCATTTCATCCCCGCTGCTGCTGCTGCTGCTGCTGGTGCTGGTGTCGTTTCTCTGGCCACAGTAAATTCTTCCGTCTCAGAGGGACAAAAGCGCCCGGAAACTTGCTGAACTTGATGTAATTGTGCATGTACATACACTGACCGTCCAAAAAACAAAAAAAAGTCGCCACCTGGATTTAACTAAGCTAATAGGTAAAAGCCTCCCATTGGATAATTACTGCATGGATGATTATGTTTCAGCTGCTGCAGCCTCATTTCTTAAACAGCCTTGTTGGAAGTTGTTGTGGAGAAGATGTTAATTTGTTTCAGAAGGGTCAAATAATTATTGGCATCAAGCAAATAAAACATCTAAAGAGATTGCTAAAACTACTGATATTGGGTTATTGGGTTAAAGGGATGGTTTAACATTTTGGCAAATTGGCCCATTGTCATAATCCCTATAGTCATAGCAGTAGGTTTGTTACCTTTAATTGTCGGTGCAAGCTATTTTTAGAACGGCGGAGCAGAGCCGTGAGCTGCTCAGAGCTACGCTACGGAGGCTCATGGGATTTCTTGGTTTCCCTCATCAAACTCATCAAATACACAATCCAACAATTCCACAACGCTCTGGTGGACAAGTTGTGACCTGCACATTCACCACGCTATGAGATAATAACACAACGTTACCGGACAGAGTTGTTTTAGAGGGAAATACATGAAAAACTGCCACCGACAGAAACGCACATCAGCGGTTTTGCATGAATTTACTCCGAAAACTGGATGGGGATTATGGCAGTGGGCCAATTTGCCAAAATGTTGAACTATCCCTTTAAGAACTGTCCAATGCATAATTGAAAATACTCATTGAGTGTGTCAAACTCGGTTTTAAAATCATGTAAAATCCCATCACCCCAAAAAACAGAGAAATCCTCGTCCTCAAAAAACAGTTTTACCCTCAAACGCCAAAGTTCAGCACTATGTAATTATCAATTTTTTCGTCTTTCAGCATCTATATTCTAACCTGTGTTTCCAATCAAATCTCATATACCACTTTACATTAACTTGAACACAAGCTTCTTTTATGGAACAAATATATGAAATTTGTAACCGAGATTTGAATTGTTTTGATGTGTGAACTTGTTGATTGGAGGATGAGTTTGTCAGGTCGTGTTTGGGTCGTCAGGGATTTCACAGAGAGAAGTTACATAACAGCGACCCTGTGTGTGGTGTGTGTCTCTACAGTTGTAGGGAATTTATGATTGTATTTAATACTATACTGAAAGATGGCGGCAGTATTGATGGTCCCTGTCCACCTCACCACACAGAGCTGGACCCACCACACAGCTCATAAAGAGAGTTCATTCCCATCGTAGCTGGAACATTTATTTCCCTTAATTGCAAAGATTTGACGGGCCTTTATCTTCCAGGCTATTATTAGAGAGGCCTCTCCACTGCTGCGTGTTGGGGAAGTACTGTATGTTTGATGTATTTTGGTTTTAAAAAAAGAAAAACTCGTTGTTTTTTGATCTGCTCCAGTTCGCTGTGATAATTCTCTGCTGCTGCTGCTGTTTGCTGTTAATCTTCCTCACATTAAAAGCTTTCCAGCAGTTCAGGGGGAATAATCCCTTCACCTCCTCGATAGGATTTCACTGTGAAATATGTGAAGAAGTGTTGTTTTCATTAACAGCACTTTAATTCAAGATGGCAAAGTAGAATCCAGTGGATTAAATGGTGAATAGAAATGGTATCTGTTTAAAAATAGAAACTCGACAGCAGCACAGTGGTGAGTATTACAACCAGGCTGTTGTTGGACTGAGAGGGGAATAATGTGGAATATAACACAAGAGCCCTACAGATGAGTTCTGCCAGCAGTGCAGCTCTGGAGACCACAATGTGGGTCAGTCAGTTCACATCTTTGGTCGGGACCAAAATATCTCTATCGGAAGTTTTGGATGAACTGACGCCAGCTTTGGTCCAGATCATGGTCCCCAGAGGATGAACCCTAATGACTTTATACCTTCATCCAGCGCCACCTGCAGGTCAAACTTATCACTAATCTAATAGGGGTGGGAGAAAAAATTCACATAAATATCGCAATATCTTTTTTGACGATTTCGTTTTTTTGACGATTTTTTTTTTTTTTTTTTTTTAAATATTGTGCAATGTTTATTTGTTTGCCTTTTTTACATACAGAGAGTACAGGTTTTGAAAAGGGTTTAAGTTCACTTTATAATGGAGTATGTTCCTACAGTATTTGTGTGCAGATAAATGTTAAAAATGCAGACTAAAAATCGAGAGAATCGGCAATATCGTAGAATCGCAATTTAAATCGAATCGCTATCCAAAGAATCGTAGAAGAATCGAATCGGGAGAAAAGCATATCGTCCCAGCCCTATAATCCAATGAGATGCATCAACATCTGGTTGAAGAGTTGGCATAAACTTTAGTGCAGATTTTCATGTTCCCCAGAGGATGAGTCCTAATGACTTTGGTGATCCCTCAGATTTTCATTGACCACATTTTTTGACCACATTTTCAAGGTCTTGGTCTTGATCAAGACCAAGAACAAGGTCAAGGTGTTGATCTTGTCTTAGAATCAACTACATTTTTACTTGGTCTTGGTCTTGACTCGGTCTCGACCCCCTCAAAGTCTTGGTCTTGGTCTTGGTCTTGACTACTAGGTCCATCTACTTTCTATCCAATGAAATATACCCAACACCCCAACAGACATTGTCCCCAGAGGATGTAGCACATAGATCTGCTAGCACGGCTTTAGACCTTTGCAAACACACGGTTTAATGAGCTTGAGTTAAAGCTAGACCCTCAGATACTGACATATTTTTGATTTTATTTGGTTCTTAACTAGATTCACTCCTGAATGTGCAGTGATCGGTGATCAATCAAATCTGGAAACCTCCCTGTGTGTTATAGAAACACTCTCAATCTCAATCAGTGGCTCACAGCAGGAGATCCTTTTAATTAGTTATTAAAATGACTGAAAATTGAAAATTACTTTGATGAACTCCTCTATTGACATTCAGACAATAGCAGCTGATACATCCGTCCATAGATTTTCCTAAACAGCTTAGTGGCGTCATGCAGAGCTGCTGAGATGTGAGGTCAAGACCTGACGATATAAGAGAGGGGGAAACCCAACAGTTCCCACAACGAGCAGCATGTGGAGTATGGAGAGGGAAAAAGAAGCTTCTGTCACAGAGCTGAGAAACATGAGCAGCATCCTCCACATCCACATCCACATCCTCATCCTCATCCTCATCCTCATCCACTCCCCGGAGGGAAATCTGAAGGTTTCACCTCGGCTGACCTTCATGTTTCTGTAAATCGATGCAGACACGGACAAAATGTGCAAACGGGACACGATGGGCTTTAAACCGAAGACCTTGTTCTTGTCAGGTGACCGTGCTAATCACTGAGCCACCGCGCCACGGCTCTGTTGCAGTCGAGGCAGCATATTTTTTGGAAGCAGCGTATTTCAGTCCTGGGGGACACAGCGAAGAAGTGTGTATGTGCTGATACTTTGAAGTGAGAACGTCACACACACTCACACACACAGACACACACCGAGAGACACACACCCCCCATTGAAAAACATAATGCTCCCTGGTTCCTTCTCACCTGGGAGAACATGACTGCCGGCGTTTTAGGAATCCTCAGGAGACGATACTCAATTCAGCCGCTCGCTGCCAGTCCACCGAAAAGAGCCACGATTTCAATAAAGGCTCCACTTTCTGAGCAAATATTCACTCTGCTGGCTGCCGTGCTCCGGGATGAGTTCTGGTGGAGGGGGGAATAAGAGGAGAGCAGCTTTAAAAAGTTTGAATTTTTATTGAAAATCACTCCTGCTGGGGGAACCGGGGAGTAAATGAGAGGAAAGGAGGACGAGACCGAGGAGGAGGAGGAGGAGGAGGAGGAGGAGGATGGTGATGAAGCATTAGCATAGTCTCAGTGTTTGTGGTTGGTTTTTATTCCTTGGCAATAATATTAATAGCTTTCATTAATATTCACAGCATCAGTGTTTGTGTTGAATGCAGGGCCGTTGTATAGGGGAGAAAGGTGATGATAATTCTAGGGGCCCAGCGCCCAGTGGGGCCCACAAAAAACCCCAGTAGTCTAATCGCTGTATGATTTATTCTGTGTAAGACCCTGACTAATACTCATAGTACACTGTAAAAACTCAACATCCTTCCAAGAATATTTGTCTTATTTCTTGTCAAAATGTCTCATTTCTAGTCAAAACTAATCTCTTTCCACTTAAAATAAGACTCATAACCTAAAAAGTAACTTGTTTTTAGATAATTTTCACTTGTTTCAAACTAATTTTCACTTGAAATAAGTAGAAAAATCTGCCAGTGAAAGCATGTTTTTTGTGCTTGTAATAAGAAAGAAAAACTTGTTCCACTATCAGATTTTTTCTACTTATCCCAAGTGAAAATATGCTTGAAAGAAGTAAAAAAGTGTCTAAAAACAAGCTACTTTTAATATGATGTGTCTTATTTTAAGTATAATGATATTTGTTTTGACTAGAAATTACATTTTGACTAGAAATAAGACAAACATTCTTGGTAAGATACTTGGGTTTTTGCAGTGTAATGTTGCATTAGCATCAAAACTGACAATAAAAAAAACAAAAATGATAATACATACGTGGTCTAAGAAAAAAAAACTGGAAAAGTTAGGCGGAGGGGCCCACTTTAGTATTCTTTAAGGGGGCCCAGAATTCCTAGCAACGGCCCTGGTTGAATGTGTGACTGAGGATCTGTTGGTGGAAGTTACTCAGCATCATTTTTGACATATTATAATAGATATTCATGTCATCCTGACTGTTAATCTATTTCCTTTTTCTTGGGGAGTTCCTCTTCAGTCTATTCAGGTAGTTGTATAATGAACAGATGGTAATTAATCGTCTAGAGGAGAATCTGTTGTATGTGACATTGGGCCATGATAAATAAATCTGACCTGAATTGACTTGTTATCAACTAAGAAGTGCTGGTATTAGCGATGATGGCAATTAGGGTTGAGTTTCAACAGAATATTATGAATTTTGTATCAGTCCAATTAGGTTTAGCTTTCTGATCTGTAATCAGCCTATTTTGGGGCTTAGATGCAGAAACACAGCAGTTTTTAATGGCGACGGTTGATCCTCGCAACCTGAAAATTGGAAAAGAAGGAAGAGATTAGAGCCGTTGATTAAATATGTGTCTCAATTCAGAGTTCAAATCCTTCTGAAGCTTCATTTATAAACTGATTGTTGTCTTGTCAGTGTGACGAGGAAATACCGTTCTCAAAGGTCCCGTCAAATTTGTCTCTTGTTTCCCAGTAAGAGATCTAACAGGTGGATTCTGCTCAGGAGAAATGGTAAATCCTCCGTGGACCAGCTTTGTTGTTACGCACTGAATATTTCAAAGCATTTAGTTTTCCTTCCCTGCACGTTATCCCCCAGGAGCCTCTTCGTCAGTAGTCAGAAGGATTCATACTCTGGCCATCAAATTTGATAGCAATTAGTCTGATTTGTGTGAAGATATCTAAAATATACCAAATCATCTGGTGAGTATTTATCAGACTAGGAGGACAATCTGACCTGTAGTGGCACTGGATGAGGTGTGCAGGGATCAGCATGGCCACGAGGATTCATCCTCTGGGGACAATGAAGATCTGCATGAAAGTCAGTGACAGTCCATCCAATAGATGTTGAGAGATTATTGTGCCGACCAGCCAACAGATTGGTATCTGGTATGTCAATAGTCACTGGGATTCATCTTCTGGGGACCATGAATGTTTGTAC
This sequence comes from Trachurus japonicus, assembly GCF_045865225.1. Taxonomy (NCBI): domain Eukaryota; kingdom Metazoa; phylum Chordata; class Actinopteri; order Carangiformes; family Carangidae; genus Trachurus; species Trachurus japonicus. The sequence goes on from NC_140929.1 coordinate 3,298,168, forward strand.
AGAATTGAATGACAGCATTAAAACCCTACCTTGTAGTTAAAGGAATAGTTCACCAAAAAATGAAATTCAGTCATGAGTGACTCACCCTGATGCTGATGAATACTCTATATATACTCAGAGTAGTTTTTTTATTCCTCAAAGTGCATCTGGATACACGGGAGGCCGGTTCGTAGTCCAACGAAAACTTTATGAAACAACGTCATTTAGGACATTTTTACAGCCTAAACAGTCCTGTATTGAATTTGCCTGGGATGTGGATGTGACCGGACTTGCCTAAATGACGTTGTTTTGAGTAAACTCTGGACTATATCCCTTCAGGACACTTGGATTGCAGTGGACGAGCAGTGTGGAGGAATATTAAATGGTTTTTATGTAGAACTATTCCTTTAAAACCCTATAGCTTGAAGTTAAGACATGTACATTTCTCCAAGTCATCTGGGATACAGAACAGTTTGACCTGGTAGTGATCACTGTAGTCAGAACGATCCATCCTCTGGGGACCACGAACGTCTGTTAAAGCCGTAAACATCCATCGATTCTCAGCAGCAATGTGAATAAAGTGGCTGAAGCTCAGACAGATGAAAGGTTTCATAAAAGGTTAGTTGGCGTCGGAGCTTAATGAATCCTGCTGTCGACTCTACAGAACCAATTTATTTTACATTGAGCCTCCGTAGCTTCTCTTGTTGCTTGTACAGTTTCGCGGCTTCACACTGAGACCGTGCAGAACCTGATTCGCTGTCTGTGGAGAGACCGATGTGTTCTTACAGCTGTGTGCAAACAGAATTTATTAGAGTGGAAGTGAGAAGGCAGGGTGACATTACTGGGACAGCCATGTTTACCTGTGACTATATGTGTGTCACTGTGTGTGTGTGTGTGTGTGTGTGTGTGATATGGTAGAGATACAGAAGCATTACATCATGATGTGACTCTGTGTCCTCTCACTTCCTTCTTTATGTGGAAGATGATACAAGTCGTGTGTGTGTGTGTGTGTGTGTGTGTGTGTGTGTGTGTGTGTGTGTGTGTGTGTGTTGTGCTGGATAAGATGAGATAACATGAACTATTATAGATCCCCTGTGGGTGAAATTCAATAAAAAGAAGGACTTATCTGGGATTTGAACCCCAGGACCTCTCAGCACCTTGAGCGAGAATCAAACCCGCGATCCAACAAACCATGACGACCTCTGTCTGTCCGTCCTTCACCTACAACCAGCTGGTTTCTCTCTCTGGTCCAGTCCGAGAGCCGAAGCTGCATCCAGACTCATCATCTGCTCCTCTTTTCATTCACTGCGGGACTGATAACATGCATATTGATCAGTGACATCACCACTACCCCTCGTAGCCATAGCAACGCCTGTCTATCAGCTGCCGGTGTGCGTGTGAGTGCCTGTGTAATTAGTCTGGTGGATCAGACTGATTAACTGCTCCATCACGCAGATACAGAGGGGAGGAGGAGGAGGAGGATGAGGAGGAAGAGGAAGAGGTGGCAGCTCGTTGTCAAACATTTCAACAGATCCTCAGCAGATCAACACTTCACTTCATTAAAGGTCCCTCAGTTCACACTTCACTGGCTTTTATCTGAAGTGTTGATCCAGGAGGAGATAGATTTGGTGGAGCTTTCCAGCTTCTCTCTGGAGCTCTGGTAACAACCGGTCGGTGTCAGCCAATCAGAAGAAAGGAGGAGGCTCTGAGTCTCTCTTCTGATTGGCTGACTGTTTTCTGAGTGATCCATTAAAAAAAAAAAATAGAGCAGATTTCAAAATAAAACTCTCAGAGAAGCCAAATCCTGCAATGTGTTGGATGGATGTTTTTGTCCAGGTGGTGAGGGGGCGGGCTTGGTTGTGACATCACAAAGTGACAGGAAGTCCTGACGGCTGGTTTAAGGCTCAGTATCTGAATACAGGCTGTGTGCATTTCTCTGTGGACTGAGGCTTTGATACTTTCACAGTATTAATATAGAACCTAGAGCTACTTTATAATCACACTACACATGGACATCTACCTTTATACTGTATGGAGCTTTAACACAAACATCTACCTTTATACTGTATGGAGCTTTAACACAAACATCTACCTTTATACTGTATGGAGCTTTAACACAAACATCTACCTTTATACTGTATGGAGCTTTAACACAAACATCTACTTTTATACTGTATGGAGCTTTAACACAAACATCTCCCTTTATACTGTATGGAGCTTTAACACAAACATCTCCCTTTATACTGTATGGAGCTTTAACACAAACATCTCCCTTTATACTGTATGGAGCTTTAACACAAACATCTCCCTTTATACTGCATGGAGCTTTAACACAAACATCTACCTTTATACTGTATGGAGCTTTAACACAAACATCTACCTTTATACTGTATGGAGCTTTAACACAAACATCTACCTTTATGGAGCTTTTGTACAAACATCTATGGAGCTTTAAGGATTGACGTTTGTGGACAAGCACCATTGCCCACCACAGATTAAGTTTTAGGGGAAGCTGTATTACTAAACAAGTGATGTTGCCTCTTAACATCCACAGCACAGACTGGATGTCCCTGCTCCCATAGTGATTGGGTGTCAAGCAGCAATTACCCCCCAAATGCCTTTAAAGGCCACTTTACAGATGTTACACACTGAAGAGTGTTAATATGTGTTGAGGATTACAAGCTTGGAAAAAGTGTTGCTGTTCCTCTAGTAGCGCCACCCTCAGGACAATGATGCTAAGACTCTAAATGATGCTAAATCATTCAAGTGTTTGTTCTGTTCAATAGTTTGAGAAAGCTTAAGTTGCCTCACTGTGCGTTAAGACAGTGGAAAAAGAAATTGCCAATGACATCGTATATTAATTGATAGTCCAAATAAATCCTTAGTAAATCCATAATCACATAAATATAATCAGTGGGAACACTATTTGTAGTTGAAAATTCATCATTATGAGGAAATAGAGTAAAAACAATGTTTATAGTAGTTAAAAAATGGACACAAATACATACACAAGCCATTATTCAACATCACATAATTACATAAGTAATAGACACAGAAAAACATTAAAATCCTGCTTCAAGCTTTTGTGAGGGTGACTAAAGAAAATGTTGAATATCGTACTCCTAGTTTAGGCCTCTGGGGGTTAATGTTTGAAGGGTAAATATATAATAGCTCTCTCTGTCTGACATAGAAGACCAGAAGACCAACAGGTCGAAAACATTTGTGTGCAATAAGGAGGATCACTGTGTTACTATCTGTTCAATAGTTTCTCAAAAAATGGTGGCTTGATGCTAAGAGATGCTAACAGGACTTGTTGTGTCCTTGAATGCATTCTGTCAGTTATAGATTGAGATCAGCTCATTTAACATCAAACCCATGGTCGTCGATTGGATCAGGCAGTTGCATTAGCTCATTTTCTCCTGCAAACTTGCCAAATTGCCTTGAGCTCAGAACCAGTTTGTTGTTGTTGTTCCTTAAGAAGACCGACTCAGGAGGAGCAGATGTCTGTTTGTCCATCACAAAGAATCAGTTGGGAGTTATTGAAGTGAAACATTTCTGACAGAGCTGCAGAAACACCAAGAGACGGGCAGATTGATACCACAGCAGCAAAATATTAACTTGGTTTCAAGGCCAGTTATAAATATCTTTTAAAAGTTGTATTTTTTTGTTTTTTATACCTTTTTCATTTTCAGTGACGTTGCCAAGGTTTGACAGGCAAACAGAAAAGGCTCTTGGGTGTTTTCTGCAGGTAAACACAGAGAATCCCTAAGCAGCAGGTTTCCGTCTGTTCTCTGGAAACAGAACCGTTAAATTCTGGCTGCGTTTTCTAAAGACAAACATTTACAGATTGCTTAAAGGTTCATGTTAGTTTTATTGTGTTTTTGATTTTTTTGTCCATGTAAGCAGCATGAATCTAAGGATGGAAACCTTCTGATGTTAAGACGTAGATATTTTTTTACATCTTCTGAAATAAATGGATTGCCGACTTCTCATGTAGCATCACCAGTAGGTCAAGTTTTTATTTCATTTGCTGAAATCTCGACCAGATGTCTCAGTCCTAACATTTGAGATCCCCAGAGGATAGATCTCGAAGACTTAGTTGATCCCCTGCAGTATCACCAACAAGTCAAACTTTTCTTTCAATGAAACCTCCAAAACAAGGCGGTTTATGTATTGGTTTTACTATACCCATATTCATGATCCCCGCAGGATGAACCTTGTGACCGTCATAAATCTGCAGTCAGTAGCTGGTTAAAGTTTTATCTTATTTGACTCAATAGCTGCAAGATGAATTGACAAATTGGGACTATCTTAACAACTATCAAATGTGTTGTTTTGAAATTTTGCACAGATATTCATTATCCCCAGAGGATGGATCTCGGTGACCTTGGTGATTCTCTGGCTTTTCTGGCTGATCTTATACTTATGAAATCGTTAAGAAGTTTTAATTTTGATTCCTCAAAACGATTCCTATACAATTTTCATTTGCTACAATTGCTGTCAAACTTGGGATAGCAACTATTCATGTTCCCCTCAGGGTGAACCAGTGATCAGCCTTAGCTCTACTTTAACTAGTGCATTTTGGAGCCAAACTAAAATAGTAAACATTGGCACATTGAATAGTTAAAGGTGTTTTATAATGGGAGATGGCAACTCTTCCACACATCAGTCAGCAGCTTTTTGTTTGTTCAGCCTGGTGGAGTGATTCTCTGAGGGTAGGGTTGGGTATTGAGAATCGAATGGAAGTGGTTTAAACATTTAAATTCCATTGAAATTGTTAAAAAGTTTTAATTTGGATTCCCCAAAACGATCCCTATACAATTTTCATTTGCATTTGGTTTGCAGTCCACTGACCGCTGGTGAACTAGTACACAATGCAAAGCTTTTTTACTCTGCCTCTTCAATATCACACTAACTATCAGTATGCATTGTGTAGACTCTCTTGGTCCTCAGAGGATGGATCTCAATGGCCAATGTTTCAACGTCAGTAACAGTCCAATCTTTACCTGATGGTTTTGCCATTTTAAATCTCAACAATTGCTGTCAAACTTGGGATAGCAACTATTCATGTTCCCCTCAGGGTGAACCAGTGATCAGCTTTAGCTGTACTTTAACTAGCACATTTTGGAGCCAAACTAAAATAGTAAACATTGTCACATTGAATAGTTAAAGGTGTTTTTTTTAATGGGAGACGATAACTCTTCCACACATCAGTCAGCAGCTTTTTGTTTGTTCAGCCTGGTGGAGTGATTCTCTGAGGGTAGGGTTGGGCATTGAGAATCAAGAATTGAATAGAAGTGGTTTTAACATTTAAATTCCACTGAAATTGTTAAAAAGTTTTAATTTTGATTCAATTTCAATGATTTTCATTCACATTTTGTCTTTGGTTTGCAGTCCGCCAACCGCTGGTAAACTGGTACACAATGCAAAGCTTTTCTACTCTGCCTCTTCAATATCACACTAACTAATATGCGTTGTGTAGACTCTCTTGGTCCTCAGAGGATGGATCTCAATGGTCAATGTTTCAACATCAGTAACAGTCCAATCTTTACCTGATGGTTTTGCCATTTTTAAATCTCAACAATTACTGTCAAACTTGGGATAGCAACTATTCATGTTCCCCTCAGGGTGAACCAGTGATTGATTGATTGATACTTTATTATCAGCCTTAGCTCTACTTTAACTAGTCAAAACGAGCCAAACTAAAATAGTGACATTGTAAACTATGTTAAAGGTGCTTTTTAATGGGAGACGATAACTCTTCCACACATCAGTCAGCAGCTTTTTGTTTGTTCAGCTTGGTGGAGTGATTCTCTGAGAGTAAAGAGGGTGAAGTGAAGTTTCTGTCATCGCTCTGTTTGCAGTTTGGTGACATCCAGTAAACAGGAACAAGCTGCACTGAGGGAACCGACTCTTTGATTCCACTTTCACCCTCAGCACAGAAAAGTTAAATATTGGATCGTACTGAGACTTTTTCATCTAAACCAAACAACAGATGATTATATCAAACTGAGAGAGTTCAGGGACACACACACACACACTCACCATGTGATCCTGTTGTTCTTCCACCGAGGTCAACAGCGAAGCCGGATGAGCTGATAGGGCGCAGTGGTTGGTCATGTGACGTCACGGTATTGATTATTGATCGGGAACGTTTGGCTGGCAGATGATGGTGTGGTGTGTGCGTGTGTGCTGGTTCACACTCCTCATTAGCAGGGAGCGGTTTCACTTTAAACGAAGCAGCAGCTCCAGTAATGAGAACACACTGAGCCTCAGAGGTGTGAATATTAGAGCACGGCTGTGAGAAATATTGGAATCCATCAAAACAGAACCTTTAACTTCCTCCACTTGTTTCTGTCTGTGTTTAAAAGTCGATTGTTTTTTCTGCTCTCGGCTGTAAAATCCATTTTTTTGGTGGAGATTTGAACAAAAACTGAACTTGACTCCATTATTTTGTCTGGAGAGCTGAACATGATCTGGGCCTGATTGAGTTACTGGCTCTGTGGACTAGCTCGGCCCGCTGAACGTTGACCTGATTCACTTTCTCTTTGTGCGAACATTTGGACAAAGACAAGTAGAAGGAGGAAAAAAAAGTCCTTTGAATTTAATTTGGGTCTCTGTAGATTTGAATCTAAACTGGGCCTGATTGCATTTCTTCCTCTGTAGACTTTAGTAAACTCTCAGCTCTGCTCTGTTTTAACGTTTGTCTCCTTGAACATAAACACAACCACATTTAATTTCCCTCTTTGTATAGATTTTTAATTCCACTTTGTTTTCTCTGGAGCTGATCAGACACTAACCCCATTACCTCTCTGTGTCGGTGTTTAGATCCATCTTTTTTTCTTTTTTTTTGTTAAATGGGCTTGATTACATTTCTCTTTCTCTTTTCTTCTCAGATCCGACTCTACGCTCGGCCTGACGCCATCGCCAGCGGAGCGGGCGACTACGCTCTCCACATCACCAAGAGGCTCCTGGGATTTTACCAGGACTACTTCAAAGTCCAGTATTCGCTGCCCAAGCTAGGTAAGACCGCCGCCATCATCCCTGCCACCGCCATTGCCGCCATCTTCCTCCTTGTCCTCCTTTTCCGTTGCTGTTTTTGGCTGCGTCCCTCTCCCGTCTCCCCAGGACGCCTTCAGTGTGTCCAGGTTGAGTCAAAGGCAGAGAGAAACACTCTGTTCCTCTGATGTTTGATTTCCTGTCAGCGTTGGTAAAACAGAAAACTACACTGTTGACTTTTCTATCCCCCTGCTGATCCGTTTTTTAGGAAAGAAAAGACAACTTCCCCTTCCTGAGCCGAGCCGCCCGGTGTCGGGAAGTCGGCCAACTCTTTGTCCTTCAAACAATTACGTTTGGGTTCATCAATTTGTGCTCATATCAGGCAGAGAAAACGCTCCGTCCTCCTTTTCAGCCTGAGAGTCAGGAGGCTGTACAGTGTGATTAGGTCTGGGAATTGAACCTTCAGTCAGTGCTTTCGAGGCCGTTTGTTTTCAGACATTAAACGCCGGCGCATCTGAGAGCTCGTTTAGATAAAAGCTTTTTGTACAAAGATGTGTTTACACTTGGCAGATGAAGGTATCACAGCGCTGCACCTTGTTGAGCCAAGTCCGTCCCTTCATCCTGGCTTGTTTTTTACACTCAGGAAGTCACTGGTTACATAATTAATTAAGGCAAACCGAAGGAAACTCAAGTGTGCTCTCGCCTCAGCGGTGTAATTCAAATACCTTCTTTTTACTTTGAAATTATCTGTGTGGCCACGACGGCTGAAGAGCACTCAGAGGGATTTAATTGAAGCAGGGAAAGTTCAAGAGGCAGGTGTTGTTGAACTGACACACGGAGCGGTGAACATGCTCCGGTTCAAGTGGACGTGATGAACAGAGTTGTTGTGGTTGGAGCTCGAGCCTTAACGGGGCCGGAGCGCCGGCTGCTCGGCCTCCTGCGGGGAACGTGCCCTTTTCCTGGGGAGCTTCTTCCCCGTTGTTTAATGAATAAATAACTTCCTGTCTGTGCTCAGCCTGCGTTCCCGAACAGATGTATTGATTGAGACCGGTTCTCCTGGGCGGCAACCTTCACCCTCCACCCCCCAGCTTCCTGGTTTCCTGCTGCAGCGGTAAACACCATGTAGACACCTTAGCTGTGTCTCAATCCAAATACTTCCATGAGTAGCTACACTGTCATTCTGCAGTGCACGAGTTTTGACAGTTAGTGTTTTGTCTCAAATTGAATATTGTGAACTTACCGGGACTAACGATCACAATGGTTGCCAACGTCGTCGTCTTCTTTTTTGGACCGCTATAGGCTTTATGCACAGCTCCAATACTTCATGAACTTAAAAAAGCTCCTTTATTTCATGTCTTACCTTATTGGACAAACTGATGAATCCAGGTGTGTCTGACCATTGTTAAGTTCAGGAAGTAGTGGAGCTCTGCATAAAGCCTATTGTCGCCCGTCAACATATCTATGGCTTGTTTTGTTTATAATTTCAATTAGCATTAAAGCAGAAGTAAGCGATCCGGTGGTTTTGGCTAACTTCTTGTCAGCAGATGGAGTTAGCAGTCCCCACCCTCGTCCCTACGTCACCACATTCACGCGCATCCCTTGGCTGCACACACAGAGAGGACTGCCCCTTTATGCCGTTCTCTCTCTCCTCATTGGATAAAGGTTGTAGGATACAAGGAAAGTTTTCTCCTCGGCTTACAGCAGAGCAGAGTGACTGACAGACCCGTGTTTCAGACCAAACACTCTATGTAAGTGATTGCTGTCGGAAGATAGAACTATTTAAGACTCATATTAACACAAACATTCCGCTTACTTCTGCTTTAATGAACACCCATATTACTTGTACTTGTTTTGCTTTGTGTGGGCCACCTGTTCAATGGGAGGTGGAGATTACGCCGCCACCGCGTCAGCAGGCTCCTTTTACTGGCGGAAAACGTTGGCCTACCGGTGTGTTGATTTACAGATATAATATTCCGCTACGTAGGCAAGATGGCGATCATTGAGGTTGGGAAGTGTCCATCATTCCACAGTCAACTTTTTGACCATTATGAAAGCACCATCCGGGTACTTCCAGCTGCATTTTGTCATACTCGTCAGTTTGAACGTCATTTTGAAGCAGGTAAAGATTTGGTTGGTTTTGTTTTATTGATATAGCAGTTTAGGAATGTAAAGATTTGTCATTCAGCTTGAAATGTGCCTATTAGCTGACATTAGCATTGATGCCTGTGACTACTAAGTTCTTGTGCCTAAGCTACTCTTGTCTCCAAATAACATAGCTAATGTTAAGCTAGCTCTCTGTGAAGATACTCTACAGGAGCTCTTGTGTCCCAATCAGGAGTCTTCTTGTCTCCATTGCTAACTTTACTAGCTAATATATGGCGGGGTCATTCCTATGTTCCCTCAGCCCTGTTCCCACATTTCTAACTTTTGTTGTCACTGAAAATTAGGCCCTATGTTCCCACAGCCCTTTGGTCCCACCATTGGTTGGGTTTAGGCAATGAAGAAAGGAGTTGGTTAAGTTTAGTAAAAAGACCAGGTAGAGGCTAGACAGGCCAGATAGATAGAGTCCAGATAGGTAGAGAGAGTCCAGTGGGAACATAGGGCTGAGGGAACATAGGCACGCTCCCAATATGGCAAGCTAGCTGGCTAATGTTAGCTCTCTTGCTCTGTTCTGAAAGAAGTTGAAGTAGGCTATTCGTTCAGTTCTTTGGTTTCTGTGTTGTCTTCTCTAATGATAAATAATAGCTCTATAGTGAAACCACCTCTAACTCTGAAGGAGTGAATGAAGTTGAAGTGGAAACAAGCGTTTGTTTGCGTTGTTTGAGGCTCAAGGTGTCTTAACTGGGGAACAACACTTAGCTCTGTAAAAGCCGAGTCTAAACAGTGGAGCATTAGCTAACAGGCTCCACCAGCAGCAACATTTTCATAACTGCAGTAGAAAAATAACAGTACTGTTCATGAACTTATGTCTTTGATATTTGCTATATTCAGACTTTAACAGAACATTTAGTTTCAGTTTTTCTGAGTGTGTGAGAGAAGGCTGTAGCAGAATTTCAAAACAAAGCCCTTCGTATCAAAAACCGTTGAGTCCCCCGAGTTCGTCTCTGAGGAAAAGCTCCTGCAGCCAAACGGAGCCATCAGTTGTTGTTGCCTGGCAGCGTATCTCCGTCCTCGTTGTGGGATGGCTGGTAGATCCTCCATCCTGAGCTCCCATTAGACTTCATAGTATATATATGTCACCAATACAGCGCGACAAAGGGACACAGCCAGTGTTTTCAGAGATGTTATCGTTTTTCTCTGTGGACTACAGGTCTTATCTCACTGAGCCTCTCAGCAGCAGCAGCAGCAGCTCAACGCCCCGATGAAAAAAGCTGAACGTAGAGCTCAGTGCTTCCACATTTGGTGTCGACACCCCCCCACCCCCACTCCCACTCCCCACCCGCCCCTTCGTTCCTGTCCCAGTTAATGAATCATGTCAGAACAATCGAATTTCTTCTCCATGTCCCTTTCTTCCCTTTCTTCTCGTGTCGTCATAATTGTTTGTGTTTTACACTTCCGTCCTGCCAGAATCAATTAGCCGCGTCCCCACGGTGCGTTTGCCTTTTTTCCTCTCCACGCCCAAACAAGTTAATGTGATCACTGTGTCTCCATATTGTATCTGTCAGACACCTCCCTCCTGTCCACATTCATTTGTCACGTTAGAAATAATTCTCTTTCAGTCAAAGCGCTGTTTGTTTTCTCTCTCTGCTCGCATTAGCTCTGACATTTACTTCCTGACCTTTTATACCGTGATCTCAGCTCAGCGGCATCAACCAACGCCGAGGTAAAACCGAGGTCACGTCCTGCGATCCACGCCAGACGTCAGGTGAAGACCTTGAATCTCCCAGGATGTCAGGAAGTCAGAGTCTGGGGCGTTGTAGCGGTGTCGGAGCTGGGATCATGAAGTCGTACAGTAGTTTATATTATAAGGTGCCTCCAGTCGGGTCATGAAGGTTGATGAGGTTTGTGATTGGACGGTGAGGCCGGTTCAAACCGCTCAGAGAGGGTCGGTACAACCTTAATGGCTCTGCTGCAGATGTTTGTGGAGGAGACTCTGCAGTGGAGCAGATCTGTCATCGCTCTGTTTGCAGAGAGTTTGGTGACATCCAGTAAACAGGAACAAGCTGCACCGATTCCACTTTCACCCTCGGCACAGAAAAGTTATAGATATTAGATCGTACTGGAACTTTTTCATTCTGCACCAATTTCCAAACAACAGATTTCAAACTGTGAGAGTTTAACTTGACAACCTTTTTGTAGGGAAAGTCCTGACCAGAAGTTGTGATCCATATCCTTCTTTTTCTTTTCTTTTGGATGTTTGACTTCTCACCTTAGTATAAAAATGTCAGCCATCATTAGTTGTTATATTGTTCCTCATCACATTTCTCCTTTACTTGTCAATTAGATGCAGTATCAACAGCAGTATACACCTTAGATCTATATCATGCATGGGCAAACCATTCCTCTAACCAGCCAACAGCACACAGTTTGACCAATCAACTGTCTTAAAGGGATAGTTCACCCAAAATTGAAATTTCACTCATTAGCTACTCCCCCTCATGTGGACTAAGGGCTGGGAGAAGTTTCAGAGTCCTCCGTGGCTTCTCTGAGTTACAGGGGGTCTCGGCGTAGCAATGCGTGTCCATATAACGGTTGCAAATGGATACCAACTGTCTTCGTAACAAAAAGACACACCAAAAAACATCCAAATACCTCCATGCTGCTTGTATGTAATGTCCGTCTTGTATTGAAGCCCCGAAATGCGAAATTGTCCTGAAAAAAATTAAATAAGTCTATATTTCAAGCTTGTTTTGTAGCGCGAAATTTCAATTTTGGGTGAACTATCCCTTTAAGACTGGTGTTGTAGTACTTGAGACCAGTTTTCAAGGTCTTGGTCTTGTCTTAGTCTCAGTCTCTGTTGTTCAATTAAATATAGTTTATTTTTTCTTTTTGGCCGAGGAATAATGTAAATACCAAACCACATGATTATGAGTCTTAGGACTGAGATCAGTTGACTGAATGAGTCAAGTCTGGTGAGCTGCTGCTTGGTTGGAAAGAAAACCTGCAGCCACACGGGAATACGTCAATTCTCAAATAAAAGCCAAGTCTCAAACAGAAGCCGGGTCTGTTTCTATTTTCAGTAAGTTCTTGTAGATGTACAAACCCTCTCAAAGCCCACGATCGCCTGTTTGAGCACTTTCTAAGCTTTCTAACTTTGTGCTAGAGTACTCAACAGGCCTGAAAATTACAAACCCATATATCCCATATTGACGCCTGTCTTAAAGGGGACATATTATGGAAATATCACTTTTTGAAGGCTCTTTTGGGTGTTTGTCTTTCCTTCTGGCCCCAAAATGTGACAATTGACAAAAAAAATCTGTAATTTTCAGGCTCCCTAGGTTGAAATCCATGTGGTTTCATGAGTTGTTCCCTCGGTTTTCAAGCTATGGTGTAACTAGTTTTCGAATTTTCATAAACCCACCCCTACCTGGTACCAGTAGAAGGGGGCGGGGCAAAGTGGTTAATTTGCATTTAAAGAGACAGGCAGAAACCAGCCGTTCTGAACAGGGCTGTTTAGAGAGGATGAAAAGAGCTGGGATGTTTGATCCTTGGGGGATTTTCATTAAGCATTCACAGACAAGTCTTTAAGACACCTGGGAACCATTTTAATTTGTGGGAAAGGGGCATAAGATGTCTCCTTTAAATATAAGCCGGGTCAGTCCGGGCTTCGGGCTTTGAGTTCAGCTCCTGGCAGAAATAACAGTTGATCGTCGACCT
>NC_140929.1:3311062-3371273 GCF_045865225.1 Trachurus japonicus
TTAACTCATTGAGTGCCGCGCTCCTTTCCAAAGTTTTAGTCAAGTGTACCGGCAAATTAGACCATATTTGACTTTTTATTTTAGAGCCATAGTGTATTCTATATTATTGCCACCAACACATACTGTAGCTCATTTGAAAGGTTTAACTTTATCCTTCAAATGGCCACAAACCGTTTGTTTCTACGTGCCTCCGTTCCTGAGAAAAGTCAAGCTAAACATGGCTGGGTTTCACCAAAATCCCTCCTTTTTTTCTAGAAAAGGAGATAGAGCGTCTTTTATGAAAGCTGCGCTGTTTGTGTCTGTCGCTCTTCTGACACTCGCATTTCTGGATCAAAGGGCTCGTATAAGATAAATATACACAACAATTGTTGTTCTATTCACAAAACCACCATCGGGGGCGGGGGGGGCGCCACTAAACAGCAATAACACAGACGCACCGTGCCGTGTCACAGCCTCTCGCCGCGGAACGTGAGGCTCTGCCGGCCACAGCGGCTCGCGAACACCGGTCCCGCCGGTGGTCGCGGTCCGTCTGTGGTACGGGTCGGTGGTGCCGGTCTGCTTTGGTCCAGAGACCATCAGATTTTACCGCGAGAGGACTTTGGGGAGGACACGGTGTTGCTCCAGATGAAGACCGGGCGGGACTGTGGGCTGAGAGCTTCCTGGTTCAGCTCCCAGCTGCTGCAGCCTCGCGGGTGAGAGCGGAGCAGCAGCGGAGCAGCTGCTGCATCTGCATGTAGAACTCCGTTTGCAGAAGCTGAGTTATGATAAAAACTTCCAGATCATGAGCTGTCATGTGACTTTGATCGTCATCTATTTCAGTTCTCCTCGTCGTAGAGTCCCCAAATTTACATATAATGTGTATTAAAGTGTCTATTTTCATAATTTAAAAAAAAAGCAAAAAACGAAAAATTTCGTTTTTGGCACTCAACGCATGGGAACGAAAAACGAGAAATTACGTGGTTGGCACTCAATGAGTTAAACTCTGTCACTTTCTGCTTTAACACTTTTCTTGAACCCTCGAATTATTGGATACTCAAAGTAACAGTCTATTTCCACAAAAGGTTCTTTCCATCTTTGACCTTTGAGCCCACATATTATTTTCTATTATAATAATATATAGCTCCAGTTCCTCGATGCCAATGAGTGGTTTAAACCGCTTCTCTGGATTCACATATAAAACCTGTAATAACATTCAGATGGTGAAACTCTCTACACTGCAAAAACTCAAAATCTCACCAATAATATTTGTCTTATTTCTAGTCAAAATGTAATTTCTAGTCAAAATAAATCTTATTCTACTTAAAATAAGACTCTGCACATTAAAAAGTAGCTTGTTTTTAGACACTTTTTACTTCTTTCAAGAATATTTTTACTTGAAATAAGTAGAAAAATCTGATAGTGGAGCAAGTTTTTCTCTCTTATTACAAGCACAAAAAACTCACTGGCAGATTTTTCTACTTATTTCAAGTGAAAATGATCTAAAAACAAGTTCATTTTTAGGTGGTGAGTCTTATTTTAAGTGGAAAGAGATTAGTTTAGACTATAAATTAGACATTTTGACAAGAAATAAGTCAAATATTCTTGGAAAGAGAAAGATTCTTGAGAAGAGTTTTTGCAGTGTACAACCCTGAGCGGTCCACAGGAAGTTGTGGTTGAGCTGGTCTGGATGCTTCAGACCCAGGGAGGAAAAATACCTCCTCTCAGCCCCGACCTTCACCGGACCGGACCCGCCACACACCTGGATCCTGGACCGGCGCCCGAGTCCTGGTGGTGGATGACGCACCAGAACCAGAACCCAGCAGAGCTCCAGTGTTGGACCAGAACTGGTCCGTGGAGCCGGTTCTGTCTCCAAGGCCCCGTTTCCCTCCAACCGGAGCCAAACAGAGAGAAAACAATAGGAGGAGACGGAGCCAGAACGTTTTGGTTCCAACACCGACGTCCCACAGAGACAGAGAGATATTTTCAACCTCCCTGATCTGCTGCAGAAAATAATCATGATATGAATCGTTATTCTGGGCTAGAGAGACGTTCACACGAGGAAGCAAATGGAAATCCATCATCTAATCATTAGATTTCACAGATTAAAGAGCAGATCTATCAGCTCTGCTCACATTAAAGTGTGTTTCCGTCCTGATCCATAAGCTTTAGACCCGATAATGGAGTCGAGGCTTCCTTCTTGTAGCAGCTGAAGCCGTCTCACCTGTCGGTTCTGTAAACAGTGTTCCTATGCAAATATAGAAAGTACGGAATAGTATGGAATTTGATTTTATACAGGTCCAGGTCTGCAAAAGTATGGAAAATGGAAACCATTGTATGGAAATATATTTATCTTAATACTTATCTGGGTTTGGTCTTATTCACATTATTATTTTGTATGTGCTATTGTACCTAGCTACAATCTTCTGGAAATGATTTGGTTACATAATGGCATACAAATTCAGAATAACATCTATTTACTCAAATGTCACAAATTACTTGAATTTTTTTACTGAGAAGTCCAGGAATTAGGGTCTGGAAAAAGTATGGAATTTGGAAATTGAAAATGTGTAGGAACGATGTGTAAATAGACGGATGAACAGAGATACAGAAACATGGACACTGATGTACGGAGGTTGTTTACAGCTAAAAGACTTAAATGGAGTGTATATTTCAATGTCAGGTCCTCATGAATATAGCCAGACAAGCATGTGTGTGTGTGTTTGTGTGTGTGTTTGTGTGTAGTCTTGCGTTATAAATCTGCTTTGTGTTCATTTACATCCGTGCGCATAACTGTAGATTCTCTATGAGAGTGTCTACACATCCATACTGATGTTGACGCTGCACCTTCCCTCCATCCCAACGCACTGCTGCTGCCAGCTCCGACTGTGTGTGTATGTGTGTGCGTGTGTGCGGTCCCAGAGCCTCAGGGCTCCATCTGTTGTCATGCAGGGCATCGAGCTCCCCCGAGAGCGCCAGGGAGAAATGATGAGCTGAGATACAAATTTAAAGGGACAGAGTGAAAGAGCTCAGTGCAGACGGATGAAGACACAGATTCTAACCATGAAGAATCACTGAGGCTCCGTCGCCGGTAGAGACGGGACGGGACAGGCCTAGGGACGTCCATCTGTCCTGCCGCTCGCCTCCACCTCCAACCCCTCTGTAACCGTGGTCGCCGCATCCTGAACCCCGACAACGCCTCCTCCTCCTCCAACGGAGCTGAAGCTGCTCAGACTCAAGATGCTTTTATCTCCCAGGAGTTTGCACAAAAATCTTTTTTTTTACTTTTTTTTCCCAGTTAATTTTTATTCACATGTTTGAGAATGTTTACAGCAACAAAAAAATATTCAGGGCATTTCTTAAAGGGATAGTAGCATTTTTTTAAAAAGTGGGGTTGTATGATCTAAGTACTTTAATTGCAGTAGAAGACTCTCTACACTCCTCCCGTTAGCAACGCCAGCCCATAATAGCCCTGCCCAGAGATTTACAACATACAGTGGTGTGAACAGACCCAAAGAAACGGCCTATTTTCGCGGCCTAAAAGAGGTTTTACCTGAAAAAAAAAAACACAGTTCCATTGTTCGCTATAATATAATTTTTTCCAGCCCCTCAAAGTGCAGGAAAAACACAGTTTTTATTTGGACCTAACCAACTGCTGATCGGCGGGCGCTAACCCTGGGTGGAGGGATACGTGAGTTGGTTAGGTCCAAATAAAAACTGTGTTTTTCCTGCACTTTGAAGGGCTGGAAAAAATTATATTATAGCGAACAATGGAACTGTGTTTTTTTTTTCAGGTAAAACCTCTTTTAGGCCGTGAAAATAGGCCGTTTCTTTGGGTCTGTTCACAACACTGTATGTTGTAAATCTCTGGGCAGGGCTATTATGGGCTGGCGTTGCTAACGGGAGAGAGTCTTCTACTGCAATTAAAATACTTAGGGGCTATTTGTAGATCATACAACCCCACTTAAAAAAAAATGCTACTATCCCTTTAACCCCCCCTCCCCTCACCCCACATGTCCACAGGAAGGGTCCTGCAAGACAAATTAAATACAATAAATAAATAAACATACACAGGCCACAGCCAAAACAAAACACAAACTGATGAAAATGAATTAACAAAAAAGAAAGAAAAAACAAGTAGCTAATAATACTAATAATAAATAAATCATAAAAATCTTTCCCAGTGAAAGTAGCAGCTGGATGCACCGACCAACCCCCCCCTCCTCCTCTCCAAACCTGATTATCGCTGCCGTGCAACTGGCCGAGACGCACTGTGAAAATCGAACAGCTGCAGGGTTTCCTCCACTTTCCTGCTTATAACTGCTGCTTTGGTTTGGTTTGGTTTTTCTTACAAAACAAAATAACAAACTCATTGATATTTTAACCAAGAAAACGCCCCCCCCCCCCAAAAAAAAATGTAATAAAAAAGAAAGAAATAAGAACATGCAGATTTGAACTAATGTGAAACGTAGTCGTGCAGAAACTCAGAACAAACAAACTCCGAGCAGCTTCGACAGAAATGTTCTGCATCAAACTGAAGCGTGACGAAAACACTCAGCGTTGAAATGTTGTTTTCCAGAAGTCGCTGCTGAAAACACAAAGAGCCACGAGTAAACGGCCGTGGTGAGGTCATGACGGCGTGTGGCGACTAAAAGACTAAAACACAGAAGCAGAAACAAACTGAAGTAAAAATCCAAACTTCTACTTCAGTAAAATTACAAACGTATTTATCAGATTTAATTTACAGTTCATTAGTAAAGTTCTTTAGTAAAATGTTTCCTGTGAGTCGTTGCCTTGTTTTCCTGGGAGGTTCAACTCGTACAATATGAAGATCAAGGAAAATATTTGTCTTTACTAATGATCACTTAGAGCAACTGTGGCCTCATGCTGCGTTTAGCATAGCTACTTAATTACCAGCCAATAATAACACACTACAACTTAAACAACAACAGCACAACAACATGTGCAGGTAGAAGCTGATTTAATGACATAAAAACAAAACTAGGAAGCTGATGAACAGAGTGAAGTTCAGCTTCTATTCACTGTTGCTGCTCGGAGCGGCCATCTTGGATTGCAACATATTTCACTTTTGGAATAAACTACAAAAAACGTATTTCTTTTACCACTTTTTAAAAAAATGATATCATCTGCACCTGTAACTCCTAGTGTCCCTGAATGCAGCATTAAAGGTATAATGTGTAGGAATTCCCCCCATCTAGCGGTGCGGTTGCATATCTGAAC
Source organism: Trachurus japonicus (assembly GCF_045865225.1). NCBI lineage: Eukaryota > Metazoa > Chordata > Actinopteri > Carangiformes > Carangidae > Trachurus > Trachurus japonicus. The sequence goes on from NC_140929.1 coordinate 3,316,280, forward strand.
ATATTCTTGATGTTGCATTCAGGTGAAATCGGGCGGACGTCAGACAGACAACAGACGCTGCATGTAACAGGATAAACAAGCGTCTATACAGGCGTGACAATATGTTGTCATGGTGATTTGGTATTGTTTCACTGTCTTTCTCTGGTGGAGTAAAATGACATCCGGTTGGTTTGCCGACGGCCGTCTGCCTGACTGCACCTGAATGCAACACCAGTGCCTCCGTCCTTCCTCACACTACACAGTGGTGACAGTTTTAACAGGCCGAGCCCACAGCTCCGCTCAGTTTCCGTGGTTACCTACCGTCACGCTGCCACTCGACGTAAAAAAAAAATGGCGATGCAACATGGCCGCCTCGGTTCGGTGCGTCGCCCACTTATGTATTTGTAACGACTTGTAACAACTCATTCTAAGGAACCAGAAAGCTTTACTTTGTATGCTGCTGTGATTCCACTTCAGTGAAATACGGATTTATGAAAGACAGATTTGATTTTTTATAATAAAAAGTAGTGCTGGGCATAGATTAATTTTTTTAATCTAGATTAATCTCACTGCAATCTTGGAGTTAATCTAGATTAATCTAGATTAAAATGGCTCATTTGAATTCTGATGAAGGCATTCAAGTGATGCACGATATGAAAAATTTCTACCAATAACCCATAATTTCCTGGTTCTCATTGCCGATACCGATAAATTCATATTTGTATATATAACATAATAGGCTCTAACCCAGTTTTCAAAGTGTGAGAGAGTGAGCCCCCCTTATTGAAAAATAAACAGCTGTGCGCCCCCCCCCCCCCTCCAAAAAAAAAGAGAAGAGAATTAAACAGAGCCTATTTATTATCAATTACTGTGACCAAAACAATATTTGATTCATTAAACATAAATTGGTCTTTCCTGTAGGATTTGTTTGATTTACAAGCTTGTTTCTCAGCATATATTAATTATCATGACAACATAGCACTGACGAATAAACCTAAACATTGATACAGAACTCTGTAACACACTCATCACACAAGCAGCTTCATGATCTCCCTGTGTGATCATCTGGGAAGCAGACAGTCTGAGGTTGAAGTTTATATCAATGCACAGGTGACACTGTGACAGGTCTCTGTACGTCTTGACCACATGTCAGCTGTTCATCTGGGAAGCAGACAGTCTGAGACGTGCATCTTTTTTTTTTTTTTTTATAGGAGCGGTATATTGCGGCTTTATGCGGGAGGACACGCAGTGCTACAGCTGATCCAATGTATTTATCTGAGCTTGGTCACCGCGAGAGGCACCGGGTCGCTTTGAGCTGCGTTCATATGAAGTTATAGGCTACCTGACGCTGTGCAGCACCTGACGCTCTTCTTTTTCCAACATGCGCGGATGTAACGACTCCTACTATGTAGGCTACTGTACATGTGTGATTCGCTCCAAGCGACAGTGGTAAAGCAGCTGTTTTAATTCCCGCTGTGGAGCTGTTAATATGTCACTTTATTACGTTTTAATATTTTTTCAGATGGAATCTAACCGTGTAGATCCCCACTTTGTGGTTAGTTTATCCAAATAACGCCTGTTTGCTCCGACGTTGTGAGAGCAGCCGACCGGGAGCAGCAGCAGCAGCAGCAGCAGCTCGTCACAGACGCAGCTGCCTCCGGTGACACCGGTCAGCTGACGTGGCGGTCAGCCTGCGTCGCCGTCGGCATCCCTCGGGGAGAAAACGAGCAGAGTAACTTACCCGCAGGTTTTTAGAGGTTTTCCGCCGGTGGTTTAATTCTTTTTAAATATATAAATGTTGGTCTCATTGATGAAACCTAACAACTGTGGAAGCCGCAGTTTGAATGAAAGGTGAAACTTACTGGACAGAAGAGCAGCGCAGCCTCAGGGCTCTGTACAGAAATCACCACGTTACGTCAATAAATTAATGTTTTACAATGAACCGAGCGGTCTACCTGTCATTTAATTGAAATAAAAAATACAGCAGAGGGAAATTCGGTGTGACTCTTGTTTTTTTCGTGCACGTCCACGGTGCACAGCTCCACGACCTGCTTTGTACAAGGTGCATGTTGACCCAGCCCCCAGACAACTTTGAGAATAGATTAACGGCTATAATTTTCTTATCGCGCGATAAGAGTCTCACGTTAACGCAGCACGTTAACGCCGTTAACGGCCCAGCACTAATAAAAAGCCAAATAAGTTACACACTGCGGCTTTAAGTCTGTTTATATGACTGAAGGACACAGTGACTGTTTAACGAGGAAGAAGAGAAAGTTCAAGTTCTCGTTCTGCAGGAGAAAGTCTCTCCTTTGACTCGTCGCTCTGAGAATTTAAAACTTTAGTTTGAGGAGGAAACAGCAGGTCCAACCTCCTGGAGCCAGTGGACCATCCTCTCCTCCTCCTCCTCTTCCTCCTCTCTCTATACCTCCATCCCTCCTCCTCCTCCCTCCTTATCGCCTCCACTTCTTCCCCTCTCTCTTTCTCTTACTCTACTTCTCAATCTTCCCTTACCTCTTCCCCTCCCTCCTCTCTACCTCCTCCTCCTCCTCCTCCTCCCCTCTCTTTACCTTGTACTCGAGCTCCTTCACTTTCTACAGAAACTCAGTCCCACTCTGGGAGTTGTGTGTAGTGTGTGTGTATGTGTGTGTCTTGTGTGTGTGTGTGTGTCTTCTCAGTCCTGCAGTGGAGATAAAGTAAAGGAGCGATAACGGGCCTCTCCGGGCTTCCGTAGGAATTCATTTGACTGTTGCAGTGGAGCAGAAATCTTTCCGGGGCTCAGGTGATCCCACTGTCAGGAGAATTACACCGAGGATCTGAGTGTGTCTGAGCGTGTGTGTGAACACGCCAAGTGGACTAATGTGTTCTGTTGAGTTCTGGCTCCATCTGGGATCCACAGAGACACACACACACACAGCACCGCCTGAGGTCCAACACACACACACACACATAGAAACACACCTTCATCCCTCCAACTTGTGCGTCCTTTAATCTTTTCTTTTTTCCTCTGTTTCTCTTCTTTGTCTCTCGCCTCTTTCTCTCTCATGCCGTCGCCTCGGGGTGACACACAACAACAGATGGACTGAACTGAAACGCACACACTTGCACATGTTAAAACACACACACACATTTGCACACACACACACACACATGCTAGCTGCAGGCCTGTCAGCTGTCTGCCTGCTGCTGCCTCACTGACTCTGAGAGCTGCAGCCTCTTCCAGTGTCCGGCTCCTTCAGACAGAATTTAACATTAATATTCAATTCAAGTGAGGAAGACGATCTTTTTTTTTTTTTTAGACGGCGGCCACTTTGGCAAAAAAAAAAAAAGTTTTCTGCACAAAGTAAAAGAGGCAGCGGTAACAGGAGAAGCTGAACCCCACGGGACTTTATTTCTAATTCCAGCCGAGTGTCCAGAGGAATCCGAACCATCGACGTCGTGGACTCTGTGGATGAAACGAATAGAAGGAGATTTCAGGAGGTTTCTATTTGATGAAGCACCACAGTCATAAAAACTGACAAGGCAGTTTAGGTTTGAATATTTCATTCAGAGGCAGAATAGAATAAAATAGAAGAGAATTAGGTTCTGGAAGGAGCCGGAGCACAAAAATGAGAGTTTAACCAGAGAACAGGACTCATTTAGAGAATAAAGTGAAGAGATTATTGTTTTAACAGAAACCTCTTCTGACAAATACTTTTAGTTTGGTTTGTGTTCGACTGAAAAGTTGGAATAACTTCACCTCTGTTGTCGCTTTTACAGAAACTTACCATCATCTTGTTTTCAGTCTGGTGTGAGATTGTTTGAACTGTCGTCACTCAGTCGTTGTTGAGTTCAGATTGAATCAGTTTTCAGTCTTAGTGACGTGGAGGTGAGAGAGTCTGAGTCTTTTGCTGTGAGTCCCAAACACACAATATTTTATAAGAAACAGCAAGAGCAACAATAAGATCAACCAACAGCCAAATAAACAATATCAAAGGAAAAAGCTGTGTCACTGTAGTTTGAGCTGGTTTCAGTTGAGGTGAGACACTTTAAAGGGATAGTTCAACATTTTGGCAACTGGCCATAATCCCTATAGTCATAGCAGTAGGTTCGATACCTTTAATTCTTGGTGCAAGCTATTTTTAGAACAGCGGAGCAGAGCCGTGAGCTGCTCAGAGCTACGCTACGGAGGCTCATGGGATTTCTTGGTTTCCCTCATCAAACTCATCAAATACACAATCCAACAACTAAATACAGAGACTGCTTGATGAAAAACTGTCCCTGAAGGCAACGCGCATCAGCGGTTTTGCATGAATTTCCCTCTAAAACAACTCTGTCTTGTGTATTTGATGAGTTTGATGAGGGAAACCAAGAAATCCCATGAGCCTCCGTAGCATAGCTCCGTTCTAAAAATAGCTTGCGGCGACAATTAAAGGTAACAAACCTACTGCTATGACTATAGGGATTATGGCAATGGGACAAAATTTGCCAAAATGTTAGACTATCCCTTTAAGAATTGAAATTGTGATCGTGTAGCGTTCAGGTGCAGTCTGAAGACGTGGAAATATGGCCGCTGACTCTGATCCACTGCTGTGGGTAGTTTTGTGTAATAACCTCTTTTAAAGCTCCATTTGTGTTTTATTTCAAGTGTTGATCCATACGAAGACGAAGAGAAAGATGTTTGAGCTCTGAAGAAGTAAAAAGAGAGACAGTTAATCTCAATAAACTGATGTTCAAAGCTCAGTTTAATATCTTCATGATAACAGTTGAATAAATGAGGGTAATGTTAAAGTGTTTGTTAGCAGTGATCGGACGGAGCAGCTGGAGAGCAGAGTGCAGATCCAGATGTTTCCCTGAGGAGCCGGTGGAGACCAAACACTGAGCTAAAAGCAGAGAGTCAACTAGATGAACTGGACGTTTACATTCTTCTTATTATTGATGCTTGTGTTTGCTGGATGTGTAAAAGAAGTAACTGTTTGTTTGCACATTTGCAAGTTTTTATTATAAGATGATAAAATATCATTGTTTTTCCTCTGAGTCGACTAAAGGATCAATTACTAACACGGCTCTGAGGCAGAAAGTTAGCTGCGTGTAAACAATAATTCTCAACAGCAACAACAACCGAGTGATATAATTTAGTTCCAGTTCTGTCCGACGGGTCCAGAAATCCCTGAACGAAACCGAAGCTATTAACTAAAACAGTTTTGGTTTATCATCTCCGTTTCTGCTCTAATTGGACACAAACACATCGGACCGATATGAACTTTGTTTCCTCTTTCTGCTAAATTGCAAAAAGTGTTGTTTTTTATTATCAAAGAATAAAAGCACAAACAAAAATCTTTAATGAGGCCAAAATACAGTAAACTCCTAAAAGTTGCGTCTCAGCGACTTCTCTAATGAAATCTGGACCAATCGGAGCTCGTCCATCACATCTGCTGCTGCTCGTCCCTCAGCTCCACACACTGTCTCAGTCTTCACCGTCTCTGACAGGCTGAGCAGCAGTCATTACCAAGAGGAGCTCGTATACTGTTTTACAACTGAATCCACTGCAAATATAATAGAATATCTTTAGTTTCACTTTCTGTCCACGTCTGAACCTCATCAGGCTGCAGGAGCTGCTCCACCTTCTAGTGGATGATTGTCAGATTGTTGCTCTGTTACTGTCCTTTAAGAGCGTCCTTCAATCAGGAGAGAGGATCACAGGGAATTGATGCGAGAGACTTCGGTGCTTAGGTCCCAGCAGGAAGTGGATCACCATGGAAACCAGTCTATTCACCTTAGTGGATGCCACTTCTGAATGACCGGTTGACGCCCTGTTGGTAGTAGGCCTCTGGTTGGTTGGTTGGTTGGTGGATGAATGGATGGTTTGATTGGAGATCGATTTGTTGGGTCATGAAGTCTTCTTGTTGGTTGATTGGCTAAATGCTGTCATGTCAGGCCGTGATTGGATGTAGATCAGAATGAGGAGGCAGAGCTGAACATTAGTTTTCCTGACTTAACTTTTACTGAGCTCCATTATGATGATTATGTCCCACAATATGAAAAAAAGACAGAATGAATAATGAACTGATGATTATTTTCTTCAGAAGCCTGAACATGAGATTTTACATGAACAGACCAACGTCCAACATTAAAACCAGTCCATTATTCCAAAAATTTCTATTATTTTAGTCTGTTGGGACCAAATCAAGACGACTGCCTCCCCCCTCCCCTGCTGCTCCCCTGAGTATAGTTTTTTTTTGTCTTTGTTTCTAAATGGATTCATGGATGTTAATTTGTGATGGATGGCAGAAATAATGATTTCCTTGGAAATGTCCCAGTGATTTATGAGCCAGACAAGCGAACAATTTGAAAACCTCCGTTTTAGACCATTAATTATACAAATCCTTTAAACTTGTTTCCATTACTGATGAGTCCGTCAGTTTTGCACAGGAGAGAAGTGGAGTTATCTCAATCCAGCTGCTGACTTTGTCTAGTTGTAAGAAAATAAACTTTATCCGAAGGAGAGTTTAAATATCAAATGAAAAAAATGACATCTAATTCAGTACAAATGAGTTTCCTATCAGATGAGGCGGCTCTCTCCGCTGCCACACATCTCCTCCGCAGGCTGTTTCTGTGCCGCCGGCACAAAGCGGCCTCGAAATGAATGAAGATGTTATCAATGTTATCTGCTTCCAAAGTCTTTTAGCAATAATTTCTTTCCACGACCCTGCTGAGGAAAGGTAATTTGGAGGTTGGTCCGCGGTTCAGGGGACAGGATGGATGAACTCCGGGTCTCTTTAGGACACGGTCTCCGTTTCAAAGCTGTTTGGGAAACAGCCAGAGGTGAGGAATTTATTTCCAGCAGAGCCGACCCCGTCCGAGGGAGAGGAGTTTAAAGGGATTATTTCCGAGGAGCTGGAGGACAACAGTCAGAGACGAGACGGAGTGTCTCAGATCCTGAGGAGATACTGAGGTGAATTGATTTCACGGAGGAAGAGCGGAGAGCCTCTTCAGCGGAGGAAGGCGACACCAGGGTCAAGGTTAACAAGCTCATCGCTGCTCTACAACTAAAACAAAGCGCCGTATTGAATTGTTCGAGGATGAGATTAAATTGCTTTGTGCTGACGACGCGTGAGGCCTGAGGACGGAGGCGTTGATTCACAGACACACAAATCCTCATGCTAGTTACTGCAGTTATTAGTACCAGCAATATAACAGTCTCTGTCCATGCCCCGCCCAGAGGCCTGCATGGAGACTTAGGCCCCGTTTATACGTACCCGGTTATTTTTAAAAACGGAGACATTAACCATCTTTTGCATCCTCCGTTTAGACGCAAACGGGGAAATCGCCCCTGAGAACGATGCTTTTTGAAAACTCCGGCCAGAGTGGAGATTTTGGAAAACTCAGTTTGCATGTAAACAGAGAAAAACGGAGATTTGGGTAGCCCTGACGTCTAACCGTAACCATATTACATAAATAAATAAATAATAATAATGATAAAATGTAATGCAGACTGATGTGTTCATTGTAAAACATTTATTTATTGATGTAACGTTAAATGGGGCGATTTCTGTACAGAGTCCCGAGGCTGGGCTGCTCTTCTGTCCGATACACACATGAAGCTTCACTTTTCATTCAAACAACTAATGTTACTGCCACAATTGTTAGATTTCATCAATGAGACCAACATTTATCTCCTATATAATATAATAATTTACCAGCCGGTGGTAAACCTCTAAAAACCTGCGGGTAAGTTAATTAGCAATCGTTTTGTCCCCCAGGATGACGACGGAGGTTGGCCGGCGAGCAGCTCTGCAGAGCGGCTGCTGCCTCTGTGATGTCCCGGTAAACGTAGTCTAATAGGTGCATCATGCCGTCAATCAACTTATCAATAGCTTTGATCGGGAACATTTGGACATCGCTCTGACCCTGATGGAAAATAACGTTGTACAGAGCTGAACCCAGACTGGAACCTCTGCAGGGAACTCTCTACATCTCAGCACTAAAAAAAACCTGCTTCCATTTGAAAAGTAGTGAAGTGAAGTGAAGCTGACACCAAGGTTAGACACAGTTTAGACGCCTAAGAAGTACAGTTTGCGCCTTTCTGTCAAGACATGCCTTGATCAGCAAATTGCTAAATTGATGCTGGACCTCCGTCTCCTCTCGGAGCGCCGGCAGAAAAACTCTGAGTCATCCATCATCATTTTTTAGAAAGGTGGATAAAAGAAAAACCTCTGTAAGGAAAGTATTGACCAACTGAAAGATCGTCGATACTCGTCAAAGGTCTGTTTGGAGGTCGGATTAACTTTGGAATAAAGACGGAGTCCAGGAAGTTTCAGTTGGTGGATTGATGCCAACCTTTTTTCTTTAGCAGTTTTTTTAAAAGAATAGTTCACCCAAAATTCAAATTGCACTCCCCCTCATGTGGACTAAGGGCTGGGAGAAGTTTCAGAGTCCTCCGTGGCTTCTCTGAGTTACAGGGGGTCTCGGCGTAGCAGTGCATGTCCATATAACGGTTGCAAATGGATACCAACTGTCTTCGTAACAAAAAGACACACCAAAAAACATCCAAATACCTCCATGCTGCTCGTATGTAATGTCCATCTTGTATTGAAGCCCCGAAATGTGAAATTGTCCCGAAAAAAATAAAATATGTCTATATTTCAAGCTTGTTTTGTAGCGGAAGCTCCTCTTCCCAGTTCCACATTTGACGAACCAGGAAAAGGAGCTTCGAGAAGCTTCTGCTACAAACAAGGTTGAAATATAGACTTATTTAAATTTTTCTGGGACAATTTCGCATTTCAGGGCTTCAATACAAGACGGACATTACATACGAGCAGCATGGAGGTATTTGGATGTTTTTTGGTGTGTCTTTTTGTTACGAAGACAGTTGGTATCCATTTGCAACCGTTATATGGACATGCACTGCTACGCCGAGACCCCCTGTAACTCAGAGAAGCCACGGAGGACTCTGAAACTTCTCCCAGCCCTTAGTCCACATGAGGGGGAGTAGATAATGAGTGAAATTTCAATTTTGGGTAACTATCACTTTAATTTCAGCCAATGATGGAGGTTCTTGAATGAGGTAATGCTGGACTTCTGTACTGTCATCCGGCTGTTTATTGGTTTGTTTGTTTCTTCAGCACATCAACCTAAAAAAACCCCAAACCTCCAGACTGCTCTTATCTTGACCTGCTGTGTGTGTGAGTGTGTGTGTGTGTGTCGTTATTAGTCACTCCAGCTGAACCGAGCTAATTATGCAACACACACACACACACACACATACACTTGCTGTATCTTTAAAAGCACCAATTAGAGACATTTAATCACTTTACTGTCTGGGCGAGTTACACTCAGTTTCATTGGGAGAGGAGAGAGAGAGAGAGGAGGGGCTGTTAACGAAGCACAGAGCTGCAGCCTCGCTTTATGAACAGCAGCAGCGGCGGCGGGTTTGGTTAAAGTATTGATGGATTTAAATGCATTGAATTGAGTTTCAAAAGCCGACGGCAGCAGTTTGAACACTGGCAATGATTTGAAATACAATAAAGGAGCGGTGGAAAGTGGGAGTGGTGGATTTTTTTTTGTTTTTATATTGACGGCAGAGATGTGCATGAAAGCTTTAAAGTGTCAGTCTGGAACCAAGTCATTGACAAACACATGCTGTCACTTATTTTTATAGAGATATTTTTACCAATGCAAAGACTGTGTGATGTGCATAACTTCTTATTTATGGTCGATTTCTAGATGATGATTTACCTTACCTTATCTCACCCTACCTTAGTTTACCATACCTTACCTTACCTTACCTTACCTTATCTCACCCTACCTTAGCTTACCTTACCTTACCTTACCTTACCTTATCTCACCCTACCTTAGCTTACCATACCTTACCTTATCTCACCCTACCTTCCTTACCTTACCGTACCTTACCTTAACCTACCATACCTTATCTCACATTACCTTACCCTACCTTACCGTACCATACCATACCTTACCTTATCTCACCCTACCTTAGTTTACCATACCTTACCGAACCATACCTTACCTTACTTTACCTAATCTTACCTTACCTTATCTTACCCTACTTTAGTTTACCTTACCTAATCTTACCTTACCATACCGTACCGTACCATACCTTACCTTATCCTATCTTCCTTACCTTACCTTACCTTAACCTACCGAACCTTATCTCACCTTACCTTACCGTACCATACCTTATCCTACCTTCCTTACCTAATCTAACCTAATCTTATTACCATACCATACTGTACCGTATTTTACCTAATCTTACCTTATCTAACCTTACCTTACCTGATCTTACCTTACCATACCTCACCTCACCTTACCTTACCTTTTTCCATTTATACTTCAAAGTTTCCTTCTGTCAAGAAAGTTAATCCAACCCTGTAACAGACCTTTGATGAGTATCGACAAACCTTCAGCTGTCATGTGTACAGAGGTTTTCTTTTATCCATCTTTCAAAAAAAGCCAGTCCTAACTCTACCTACCTCTGATTGGGAAAAGAAGTATTTGGCATCACCGTTGTACTTCGGATCGGATCGAAGCTCAGATGTCTCCTGACGAGATTCTTTCTCAAAAAAAATAAAAAATAAAAACTGAAGTGAAGGTTCGGTCACAAAACACTGTTGTTTTGTATCCTTGGTCGTGCAGCTTTCTTAGTCTGTGCATGCTGTAGGTGTAGGAGTAGGAGCAACAGTCTGCTGTAGAGTAATATAAAGAAGTACATTGAAATAAAGCAGATGCTGCTCAAGTCTGAATATGTTTTACCGGTTAGAGAAAGCAATGCAAATCCGATCAGTATGCAAATGTATAGTTATTATATGTATGTCTTGTAGAATAAAAAAAAAAAGTATAAAAGCAACTCAAACCACCCACCTCCTCTTGGACTCACTCCTGTGCTGATTGGGCGTATCGGGCGTCATGGCGACTGGGTGGTGGATGGTTTAAATTATTCACGGGGATTAGCCGGTGGTAAAATGTGTGAAAGAGAGGGGAAAAAAAAAACATCTAATATAAAAGCAAGTGGCAGCCATTAACAGTGTGTGATAGAATGAGACAACCTGAAACCTCTCATACATCTCTGTATAAGACTTAATATCATCTTAACGCAACGATGAGTTCGGAAATTATCACAGTGACAAACAGAAGTAGAAGTGAAATTAGCCGCTGAGAGATGAACTAATGGGGAAAAAAAGTGTTTTTAGAGTTTGAGGTTTTTCCGTCCCCCACTCTCTCTCTCTCTCTCTGTGTCTCTGTCTCTGTGGAACTGAGTGTAACTCGTCCGGACAGCCAGAGCAGTGATTAAATGTCTCTAATTGGTGCTTTTAAAGACAAAGAAACGACAGGGTGTGAAGCAGAAGCAGCTATTTTAGAGTCACTTCAAGACAAGGAAAGAGCTCCTTATGTAACACACACACACACACACACAGTGGAGTATTCACATACACACAAAGGGGCTGTGTGTAAATGTGTGTGTGCTGCTGTCACACTCAAAGACGACCGGCTGAACGAACGACAGAAAAGAACAAAGAAAAGAAGAAGAGCCGGTTCTTTTGCAGATAAAGAAAGTGATCTGAACTTTGCAGCAGAGATACTGTAAGTAACACACACACCGGTTCACCTGAGGAAATGCCGATCGATTGAAGTATTGATCGATGGCCTGAGTGGATCCTTCTGTCTCGGCAGTAATGAGGCTTCATGGGGTTCACAGCTAAACTTTTTTGAAAACACCAGTGGAGCCTCGATCGCCGCTCAGCTGTGAAGTGTGTCCAGTTTGAGAAGCTGAAGAAACAGAGCCGATCGACAACAACAAGTTCAACACACGTGAAGTTCACATTACAAACTAACTGGCCGAGCAGTGGTAGTTGTTGGTTCTGCTTAAAGAGGAACACCTCGCACATGGGCCTGTTGGTTCAGGATTTGAAATGAGAGCTCTGATCACCTGTAGACCTCTGAACCATCCATCCATCCATCCATCCATCCATCCATCCATCCATCCATCCATCCATCCATCCATCCATCCATCTGTTTTCAGCTGCTGGAGTTCTGGGAGTACCAGAGGTGTCCTACCAGTTGTCGGTGGCCTCAGGTGAAGGTCTAAAGGTCTGAAGGTCTGATCCGGTGCCTGGACCACCTCATCTAGCATTTTTCAGTTGAAAAGGACTAGTTTCTACCTTGAACTTTCTGTCTGAACTCCAAGTCCGGTCACCGTCCATCACTTTTCTCCTTACCTTACCTTACCCTACCCTACCCTACCCTACCCTACCTTACCTTACCTTACCTTACCCTACCTTACCTTACCTTACCCTACCTTACCTTACCCTACACTACCCTACCTTACCCTACCTTACCTTACCCTACCTTACCTTACCATACACTACCCTACCTTACCCTACCCTACCTTACCCTACCTTACCTTACCCTACCCTACCTTACCTTACCTTACCTTACCCTACCCTACCTTACCTTACCTTACCTTACCTTACCTTATACCTTACCTTATCTAACCTTACTGTACCGTACCTAATCTTACCTTATCTTACCCTACCTTACCTTACCTTACCTTACCTTACCCTACCCTACCCTACCCTACCTTACCTTACCTTACCTTACCTTACCTTATCTAACCTTACTGTACCGTACCTAATCTTGCCTTACCCTACCCTACCCTACCCTACCCTACCCTACCCTACCCTACCCTACCCTACCTTACCTTACCCTACCCTACCTTACCCTACCCTACCTTACCTTACCCTAACCTACCTTACCCTACCTTACCTTACCCTACCCTACCTTACCTTACCTTACCTTACCTTGCACCTTACCTTATCTAACCTTACTGTACCGTACCTAACCTAATCTTACCTTACCTTACCTTATGTATTGGGAAAATACACTCTCAGAGGTTTTCCTTCTATGGTCTGTACTCTATTTTAGCTTTTCTCTGTACATTCTATGTAAAGCTATTACAAGGGTTTAAGTCTAAGTAAGGTAAAACCTTGAAATGCATGTCTAGTGTTTCAACACTTTACGACGCCCCGTGGCTGTTTTTGTTAGACTCAGCACGGTGCCAGACCATCTAGGGGGGGCAGCTGTCAGGAAGTGACGTATGTACTGACAGGTGTTGACGTGATGTGATGTGTATATAAGCAAGTTGTTTGTCAGAGTCAGTGTGCATCTTTCCAACTGGTGACTTAACTGTTGCTGTTCGGGAACGCCCACTTGCAAGTGAATAAACTGGCAAGACGCTCATCTTGTTTGCGAGTACTCAGTTTTTGAAAATTCCCACTACACCTTACCTTACCTTACCAAGTCCGGTCACCTTCCATCTCTCTTCTATGCAGTGTGTTTTTTTGGAGGATGTTAAATCACCTTTGGCTCAATGTTCTGATACAGTATCTGTCTGACTCCTGATCCACCATCAATCTCCACCTGGGAGACACTTCCTCGTTGCAGATATCAAATTCCTTGTTGCCATCGTACATCATCAGAGCTACCATCATTATGGACAAAGTTCAGACTTCATGACATGATGGTGTTGGATCTTTGTCCTGTTCAATCACTCACACAACTTTCTGCCTTTCAATCTGCACTTTTTCATCTTCTTGTGTCCAGCATCTTGTGTCCTACGCTCTCATTGGCTGTTGCAAGTTTTTGGATATTTAGCTCGCTGGGTATCTGGTTGTCTTGCCTCAATAATAAAAGCCCTGAAGAGTCCGTATGTTGGTTTAACAAACCTCCGAAAATTCATCTGCAACGTTAAAATAGTGCCTAAAATCATGACGCCAGATGGTGACATAAGTTGCGTTGCATCATACCGACGTGTTTCTAAGGTTACGTAACCTTTGTTGAGGGGATCGTTGGCGCTCGGTGACACAGAGGACGTTTAGATCATCACACTGAGATAACGTCTGATCCAGTTTGTCATTAAACTGAATCACAGAGTTCATCGACTCATCGTGTGTTGATAGTTTGTCCCTGTGTGACCGGCACTGCCCCCCTCCCCCTTTTTGCCTTTATTAATTACCACCCCATCGCCCCGGGCGCTCGCTTCACTGGTCTTCATGGACGATGTTCTGCGTCCTGATTGGTCGACGGGTGTGTGGTGTTGACAGCGGGTGGTAGTGGGCGGGACTTGCACTCAGGAACCTGCAGTTACATCCTGCGGAGAGTTGAGTCGTAGGTGGAGCTGAAACACACACACACACACACACCGCTGTAGGTGGAGGGGTGTGTGTTTGTGTTTGTGCATGTGTGTGTTTGTGGATTCAGGTGTATTGTTTTCCTGTGTGCGGTTGGTCGGTTGCCAGTTTGTTGAGTCAAAATTTTCTCTGGCATCAGAACCAAGGTCAACACACACACACACACACACACACACACACACACACACACACACACACACCCATTTCCCTCCATCTTTCTCTCTGCTGTGCTTTCACCTCTATCATTTTCTCGAACACACCCCCTCTCTGTCCGTATATAGAACAGAACTGCTCACACACAAACACACACACGCACAGCGAATCCAGAGTAGAGTTCGCTGGCCTCTCACCGACTCAGTGACCCAACATCTGTTGCCAAGGCAACGTCTCTCCCACTCTCCCACTCTCTCTCTCTCTCCATCTCTGCATCCATCTGCTCCCTCTCTCTGTGAAATTCAAATTTTCTTTATTGGCAGACGGAGGAGAAACCGACCGAGTGTTTCCACATCAGCAACAGTCACAGCGGCAGAGTTTCACTGTGTGTGTGTGTGTGTGTGTGTGTGTGCGCCGTGAACCTTTTGTCTTGTGCAGCTCTTAGTCAGGAAGAGGTGAAACCTAAATGTAACGGGCAAAAGTGATCAGATGTTTTATTTTATTTAGTTTATTAAAGGGATAGTTCAACATTTTGGCAAATTGGCCCATTGCCATAATCCCTATAGTCATAGCAGTAGGTTTGTTACCTTTAATTGTCGGTGCAAGCTATTTTTAGAACGGCGGAGCAGAGCCGTGAGCTGCTCAGAGCTACGCTACGGAGGCTCATGGGATTTCTTGGTTTCCCTCAGGTAAATTCATGCAGAACAGCTGATGTGCGTTGCCTTCAGGGACAGTTTTTCATCAAGCAGTCTCTGTATTTCCCTCTAAAACAACTCTGTCTGGTAACGTTGTGTTATTATCTCATAGTGTGGTGAATGTGCAGGTCACAACTTGTCCACCAGAGCGTTGTGGAGTTGTTGGATTGTGTATTTGACGAGTTTGATGAGGGGAAACCAAGAAATCCCATGAGCCTCCGTAGCGTAGCTCTGAGCAGCTCACGGCTCTGCTCCGCCGTTCTAAAAATAGCTTGCACCGACAATTAAAGGTAACAAACCTACTGTTATGGCTATAGGGATTATGGCAATGGGCCAAAATTTGCCACAATGTTTAACTATCCCTTTAAGAATTGAAATTGTGATTGTGTAGCGTTCAGGTGCAGTCTGAAGACGTGGAAATATGGCCGCTGACTCTGATCCACTGCTGTGGGTAGTTTTGTATAATAACCTCTTCTAAAGCTCCATTTGTGTTTTATTTCAAGTGTTGATCCATATGAAGACGAAGAGAAAGATGTTTGAGGTTTGAAGAAGTAAAAAGAGAGACAGTTAATCTCAATAAACTGATGTTCAAAGTTCAGTTTAATTCCTGGTCCTCCTGTGTAGAATAAATACCTCTGTATTCCTCAGGGCTACGACTCAAACACTGGTTCATAATGTTCTAGGAAATTAAAAGTATTTTCATCGGCTGCCAGCGTTCCTCTTGTATATCAAATATTTATAGTTACCGTTCAGGGTGTGGACGAGTTCTGTAGAGCACGTAAACAAACTCTTCCTAAGAATACAACAGTAAAATGAATAAATACATGACATGAATTAACAACGACAGATACTGCTCCGTCTGGTGCGGCTCCAAATGTTGAAGAAAGACTTTTATATCCAGTCAAAACACAGCGGAGTGAAATCAACTGGAAAAACTTTATCGTTCATTTGTAAACACAGAAAACAGTTCCAGTGAGTTTTTATCTGTTCGGCTCAGGAAAATGTTTTTTTCACATTTGATTTTTGTCATTTTATTGATATTTTTCAGTGATCAGTGATTATAACTTTGGTGAAAACCAATCAGATGTTGAGAATTTGAAAATGTATCTTTTTTTTTTAAGCAGAAGTAAGCGATCCGGTCGTTTTTCTAACTTCCTGTCAGCTGATGGAGTTAGCAGTCCCCGCCCTCGTCCCTACGTCACCACATTCACGCGCATCCCTTGGCTGCACACACAGAGAGGACCGCCCCTTTATGCCGTTCTCTCTCCTCATTGGATAAAGGTTGTAGGATACGAGAAAAGTTTTCTCCTCGGCTCAGAGCAGAGCAGAGTGACTGACAGACCCGTGTTTCAGACCAAACACTCTATAGAAGTGATTGCTGTCGGAAGATACAACTATTTAAGACAAATTTGAGGTCCAGTTGTGAAGTGTATATATACAAAAGACAAAATACTAGACACAGCAAATCATAAACAGTTTCACTCATTGGCCATTTTAATTTTTTTTTTAAATGATATAGCAGAATAAATATCATCAAATAATATTATATTTAGATTTATAATTGATTCTTGTTAAGATCCGCAGGTGATTAGATTAGATTGCTGATTTCCTGCAGTTCCTGAACACAACGCCAGGATGTTTTATATCAGATGGTCGGTCTTGTTTTCTGAGCTCAGTCTGGTGGAACATGAGCTCCGACCTCCGCCCCCGGTCCAGCACCATTAGTTCGGACTGGACCCGACCCCCCGGGTGTCGGCACCGAGCTCCACTAACGAAGCCGGAGTCGGGGTCACGGCTCCTCTCCAACAGTTTCTAACACCGGGGTGTGTTCAGGGCTCAGCTCTGACGGAGACGAGGTTCTATCTGCATCCACACAATAACAACAACAAAAAAATCCATCCCACTTAAGTTGTTGTGGCGTCTTGACAGAGAGCGGACCCCCTGTCGACCGCCACCGGGGACCGCCCAAGAACATCAGCGGGAAAACAGGAAACAGGAATCAAACCCACGATCTCTGCTGGAGGCCGAGGAGACGCAGGATCAGGTGTTACTTCAGGTAAAAGCCTGAAGGGAAGTGAAGAGAAGAGCGGCTCAGACAGAAGTCTTACTCACGCTGATGAGATTAATGAGACACGGTTTGATCGCCATGACAACGACGACGAATCTTGACACTTCCAAGAGAGTCGAGGAGGGAAAAAAACAACAACAACCGGCTCAGGTTTGATGACACTGCGTTAGTTTACAGTAAATCCACCGGGATCAGACGACGCTCAGACAGGTTGTTTCCCATAATCCTCCTCTCCACACTTACATCATCACCTGCCCGATTAGTGGGCGGAGTCAGCGGCCTCATTAGCACAGCAGCCGTGTTATGGACACTAATAATTCACACTCTGCTGGAGATCTGTTAACACACACACACACACACACACACACACTTTAACACACACACAGAGTGATGTGCATTAATTCTCTCTGTCTCTGATCCTCGCTCTCTGTGATGGTTTTTGTAAAAAAAGGTTTCAAAGCCGAAGTTTTTTTGGTGAAATTGAAAGAATCTGATTGGCTTGAAAAGTTGTGATGTCACTCATGGTCACCTCAAGGTTTGTGTCTTCTGTGTTTTAAGTTGTTGGATGGATGGTGTCGTCCAGGTGAGGGGCGGGGCTTGGTTGGTTGGTGGCAGCCAATCAGAAGAGAGGAGAAAGCTCCGAGGTTCTCTTATGATTGGCTGAGTATTTATCTGAGTGACTGGAGAAAAAAGAGCAGATATTTGAATAAAAAACTCAAAGAAAACCAAATCCTAAGTGGTTGTTGTTGGATGGATGTTTGGGTCCAGGTGGTGGTGAGGGGGCGGGGCTTAGTTGTGACATCACAAAGTGACAGGAAGTCCTGACGGCTGGTTTTAAGGCTCAGTTTCTGAATACAGGCTGTGTGCATTTCTCTGTGGACTGAGGCTTTGATACTTTCACAGTATTAATATAGAACCTAGAGCTGCTTTATAATCACACTACACATGGACATCTACCTTTATACTGTATGGAGCTTTAACACAAACATCTACCTTTATACTGTATGGAGCTTTAACACAAACATCTACCTTTATACTGTATGGAGCTTTAATACAAACATCTACCTTTATACTGTAGGAGCTTTAATACAAACATTTATTTTCCATGAGGCCTTTAAGTTTATTTCCAACCACTGAATCAATCAGATGTTGGTTTTACAGTCTTGTTTACATCATGTGTGGGGTTTTTGCATCAGACGGCCTTTTATTTTATTTTATTTTAATAGAGGCTGCTCTTTATTCTCTATTATAACTTATTCTCTGTTGGGATAATGCAGTAGAGGAGATCAAGAAAAAGCAAAAAAAAGGCAACAAATATTTGATGTATAACCTCCTCTGATGTTATTTTGTGCGTTAAAAAACCTGTTAAAGTGTCTGTTCTTCACGGAGAGAGACTCGCTGTCTGTCTCCACATCGCTTGTTTGCTGACGACGACGTCCAAATTGCTTTACGAGATAAATCTGAGAGGTTGTGAGATAATAAATAAGATAGAAAAAGAAGGAGGAGGAGGAAGAAGAAGACGTTGCGTTCACAGCGAGGCGCTTTCATCTTCTCAGGACTCTATTAAGAATTTAAATGAAACAATCTGAGGAGGGAATATATCCGTCCTGGCTGGAACAGATCAGGTTTAATACCGACGGTGTGGAAACTTTAAAGCTCAGTAACGTCTCTCCGGTTGAAGACGGAGCCGCTCAATTCAAACTCGTTACATTATCATGACGCTTTAATCACCCTCGTTCACCGCCGAGACGATGGGGGTCATCGATCTGAGCCTTTATCTCTCCCACTGTGTGTGTGTGTGTGTGTGTGTGTGTCCATCCATGTGTGTCAGTGTGTCAGCGGCTGAAACCGTAGAGTCGTCGTCCGCGGCGACCGACTCTTCCCGGTCGCTGCTGCTGCTGATGCGTCTTCCCCCCCTAACCCTCGGACGAATTAGGACACGTGTCAACGACCAAATTAGGACGTGTCAGAGCGGTTGTAGTTTCCGTGGCGACGGCGTGGCCTTAGTGTGTCCTGGAAACGTGCTCTTATTCAGGAAAGAGAAGAAGAGAACAGAGAAAGAGAAAGAGAGAGAGGTAATACATCAGAAACTTTAAAGGGATAGTTCAACATTTTGGCAAATTGACCCATTGCCTTAATCCCTATAGTCATAGCAGTAGGTTCGTTACCTTTAATTGTCGGTGCAAGCTATTTTTAGAACGGTGGAGCAGAGCGGCGAGCTGGTTTCCCTCATCAAACTCATCAAATACACAATCCAACAACTCCAAAATGGTGGACAAGTTGTGACCTGCACATTCACCACGCTATGAGATAATAACACAACGTTACCAGACAGAGTTGTTTTAGAGGGAAATTCATGCAAAACTACTGATGCACGTTGCCTTCAGGGACAGTTTTTCATCAAGCAGTCTCTGTATTTCCCTCTAAAACAACTCTGTCTGGTAACGTTGTGTTATTATCTCATAGCGTGGTGAATGTGCAGGTCACAACTTGTCCACCAGAGCGTTGTGGAGTTGTTGGATTGTGTATTTGATGAGTTTGATGAGGGAAACCAAGAAATCCCATGAGCCTCCGTAGCGTAGCTCTGAGCAGCTCACGGCTCTGCTCCGCCATTCTAAAAATAGCTTGCACCGACAATTAAAGGTAACAAACCTATGACTATAGCTGTTGAACTATCCCTTTAAAAGAGACGGAGCAGTCGCTTCACTTCCAGGTGTTTGATCAGGAAGTTGTCGGTTCGAATTCCAACCAATCAGTGACCTCTAACAGCAGAGATGTTACTGTTCGTCAGAGCTCAGCATGAAGCCGTCTGTTCGCTCTCTGTGTGTTTCCTTTGTGCTGCTTCACACACACACACACACACAAACACACACACACACACAGATTGTCCCCAGTGTGTGTTCAGCAGGTCTCCATGGACTCGTCCTCCGGGGACTCGTCCACCGCCGTTCGTTGTTTGGTCTCTGGAGGACGAGACTGAAACTCACATTTTCCCCTTGTTGTCATCATGAGGAGTGAATGTTGATGTAATGGCGGCAGATTTATGACATCATCGAGGGTTTTATAGGCTCCATCAAAGTCTCGCTCTCGTTTCACACGTCGTTCTGACACAAGGGAGGAAAAAAACAAACATCACAGCTGGATTTATACGGCACAGAGGAAGAGAGAGGAGTGTCTGGGTTTCTGTTTCACCTGGATGTGAGGACCTTTCACCTCCCTCCTGCTGCAGAGTAGAAATATTCCCTTATGGAATAAAGCACCACTAATAAACCATAATAGCCTACATCATCATCTGCATCTTAAAACACTGAGAAGTAAAAACATTCTTTTAAAAAGAACTTGTTCTTTTAAATAATAATTAACTAGTTCTAGTCTTTTACCTCTGATGTAGTTATTTATATGTGACCTGATCCAGCAAAATGAGTCACAGTGACCCAAATTTCAAAATTGAGATTTTGGTATCAATGGAAAGAGGAGAAAATAAGCTTTAAAATGATACCCTAGTCGAAGTCATACATTGGATAGTTTTTAAGATTTTAATTATGGTCTTCCACTCACTGCTTTCGATTGAAAACCTGAGAAAATTGCGTTCAAACAATTTAGAACGTCTCTGGTTTAAAGCCTTCCGTGAATCTGTCGTCTGTTCCGTACCATGTGATTACACCAGGATTACACGTACGCACGCACCATTCAATGACCCTCGGAAGGCAGAATGTAACTATCCAGATGCTGTTTACAGCTCGTCTCTATCATAAATGGTTCAGAAGATATTTCATGTTTTGTAAAACATCTGCAAGTGTTAGCATGCTACGTTCAGTTTAGCATCGCTGCTACCGCTCAGCTTAACATCTGGTCCCGTACTACGTGATTACACGTGACTACCCTTGTTGTCATAAATGCACCATTCAAGGACCCTCGGAAAGCGGAGAATCTCACGATTCAGATGCAGTTTACAGCTCGTCCCTATCAGGTTCAGAAGTTATTTAGCCTAATGTTGTGCTCCTCTCTAGAGGGTTAAAAGTTGTCGACTTTAATCGTCATTTACGTGCCTTTCCTCAATTATCTGGACTATGAAACTTTGGGTGATTGTTTTTGAATGTCATGTCTTTGAAATGATCAGCTGATTATCTAAAAATAGAACGTTGCGACTTCCAACTCATTTCGCTAGAGCGGGTCACATGTATTTTTGCATGTAGGTTTATTAGTTAATTGGGCGTTTATAGTTTAATTTTATATTTAGGTCTATCTAT
The DNA here is from genome assembly GCF_045865225.1 of Trachurus japonicus. Taxonomy (NCBI): domain Eukaryota; kingdom Metazoa; phylum Chordata; class Actinopteri; order Carangiformes; family Carangidae; genus Trachurus; species Trachurus japonicus. The sequence goes on from NC_140929.1 coordinate 3,337,605, forward strand.
CCATCCATCCATCCATATTTACATTTCTTAATCTCTTTCATTTCTTTGTCTCTTTGTGTGTTTGCTGTGAGACCAGTCCAGGACAGAAATAAATGTGAAACACAGAAATGTATCTTAATGAGAAAAGACTCATTTGTGTTAACGACTTGAAAGAGAGAGCTGGTTTTTAAAGTGCGACAAGGACACAGTGATTGGTCGGTTTGATCGTACGACGTCTGGACAAAATAAACAAAGTAGACAACAATATAAAGGAGTTGTTAAACGACTCATTTACAGCAGCGTTGTGTTCATGTTCATGGACGGGTGAAACATCAAACACACAAACAAGCAAACATCAAAGGCCTTCAATGCACAAACAGGCTACAGATACAAGACACACAATTAAAAACATAAATTGCATCACCCTCATCCGTGTGCGTAACCATGGTAACCGAACGAGGACGCACGCGGTGGTTTCCTCTAAACGCTGCTGACATGTGGTGGTGTTTGCTGGGACAGAACTGGTTCAGCCTGCAGCGACACCGACTCGGCCCGACAGCGCTTCATCCCGCTAACGAGGAGGATTAACCTCATCAACGGATTAAATCTCATCTCATCTCGTCTCGTCAGAGCCGGACCGACCTGGATGTTGGAAACAAGACGCCTGGTTACAGTTTTAATTAACGTTCATTAATTAACCTATTTCCTTCAATAGTAACCGGGGCTTTTATTTACCTCAGCTGCCCCGGGGCAGCAGGCTTTTATTAGAGAGAGAAGCCTTTATTTCTAACTCCCTCTGTTTTATAAGGAGATGTGCTCATGTTTTAAAGGGATAGTTCATCCAAAATTCAAATTTCAGTCATTATCTACTAGGGCTGTCACTTTTTATTCGACATTCGAATATTCGTTCGAATGTGGGGTGAAAAGTTCGTATTCGAGTGGTAATGACCTGCTCGATATGTCGGCTGCAGCAAAAATTCTCTATTTACCGTCTTTGGCTGCAGTGCCCAGTGCCTGCATAGCGCGGCGGAACGTCCCCCGGACATGGAAGGGCTGCGAAGAGCCGAGAAGCGGAGCCAGTTTGCTTTCTGTGCCCATATTTACCGCTGGTGTGGTGCCGCGGCGTGCACCTCCGCGGCCGGCTCGCGCCCCGCAGCGATCGTATAAATATAATATATAATATTCGAATATATCCGAACGAATTACGGGTCATTCAATATTCGTTCGAACCTCATTTTTCTAAAAACCGACAGCCCTATTATCTACTCACCCTCATGTGGACTAAGGGCTGGGAGAAGTTTCAGAGTCCTCCGTGGCTTCTCTGAGTTACAGCGGGACTCTGTGCAGCAGTATTTGACCATTTAAATGGTTGTGAATGGATACCACTTTTCTTCGTCCAAAAAGACACACCAAAAAACATCCAAATACCTCCATAGTGCTCGTCTGTAATGTCCCTCTTGTATTGAAGCTCCGACATGAGAAATTGTTCCTCCGGTCAGTGCAAAACACAGGAAGAGCAGTGAACTGAGACACTGGGAGCTTCCGCTACAAACAAGCTTAAAACATAGACTTATTTAATTTTTTTCTGAACAATTTCTCATGTCGGGGCTTCAATACAAGAGGGACATTACAGACGAGCACTATAGAGGTATTTGGATGTTTTTTGGTGTGTCTTTTTGGACGGAGAAAAGTGAGCACCATTCACAACCATTCTCCCAGCCCTTAGTCCACATGAGGGTGAGTAGATAATGAGTGAAATTTGAATTTTGGGTGAACTATCCCTTTAATTAACCTCCTTTTCTCCAGCAGTGACCAGGGCTTTTATTTACCCCAGCTGCCCCGGGGCACCAGGCTTTTATTAGAGAGAGAAGCTTTTATTTCTAACTCCCTCTGCTTTATAAGGAGATGTGCTCATGTTTTAAGATGCAGCTCCTCATTCAGTCCTAGTTTTTACAACGAGCTCATTGTTCAGTCGCTCATTTCAACTTCCTCTTCGGCAGCTCGGCACCTGTCGGAGCTGGAGCTGCTTCGTCACCTGTTGAACTAACTAAAACTAAATAGAAATAATAAAAACTGATGAAGAATTTAAAACTATAATAACCTTGAATCACCTCCTGGTCCAGTTTGCCCCGGCCGCTATAAGAGCTGAATACCAAGTTATAATTGAGGAAATACGGTAAATCACAGATGTCAAAATGATATTTGTCTAGAGTTCATTAAAATAATCAACTTTTTCTATTGGAAATCTGAATTACTTTTTTTATATTTCAAAATAACACATAATTCACCAAGATATGACAAACTGGTGTATTAAACCGTTTTTGTCCAATTTTGAGGTAAAAAAAATAGCAGTTGAGCTTCTGAATAATCTTTTTATTATTATTATTATTATTATTATTATTATTATAAACTGACAATGAAGCGTGTGGTTTGACAGAATAATACATTCTGTTAAAACAGCCTTGACTCCAGCTGGAGCTATTCAGGATTAAAATGACACATTTTCCCAATTTATTTTTTTCTAAATAAAACAGGTTAATAAACTATTTAACATCATGACTCCATTAAAACAACCACTGAGGTTAAAATGACATGAAGATTTCTAAATGAAGCTCTGAACCAGATTTTCCTTTAAACTTCTTCTCCAATAACAATAAAACACACTGAACACGATGAGTTTATTAAACCAAATATATTTTTTATACTCTGACCTTGACATCGGCTGCGTTGGGGATTAAAACAGCAAAATGAACTTTGTCCTATTTTTACCGACCTGCTCAGCTGATCTTCAGTTGGTCTGTGAATTATTGACGAGAGACATTTTGATATCGTGAGAAAGAACGAAACCTAACGAGCTCGGTGGAGGATTTCCATCTCTAGAGCGGAAATATTATTATTATTAATATGATTATTATTCAGCAGCGTGATGTTTAAACAATGACCCACATCTGGCCTGATGTGGTTTTCACCCAGACGCAGTGTGTGACTAACGAGCCGGAGGAAACAGAGCTGACAGGGTTAAATAAGAAACCAAATTACATAAAAAAAAAAAAAAAAAGTTTAATTACTAGATTAACTTTTCCACTCCCAGTGTGTGTGTGTGTGTGTGTGTGTGTGTGTAATCCTATGAACCAGGCTAATTAATCTTCTGTATGAGCTCTTTCTGTGTCTCTGCAGTGTTTTTGTTTGAAGTGGATCATTTATTACTACCGGGGCTGTTTGCATCGACTTCATTAGAATATAAGGAGCCAGAAAGAAATGAATTTTATTATTCTGCAGCTTGTTTCAGTCTTTACCTCCACCTGCACGTGCGTCATCATCACACACTCACACACACTCCAACACACTAGCGTCTTTACACACTCGTTTTATTTTTACAAAAACAGCTCGTGTGTCTTTTATTGATCTCACGTTCAACAAAATGAATCAATATTGAGAAAATGTGTTTTTCCTGGACGTTAATCACAAAGAGGTGGATTTCAGTGTGTGTGTGTGTGTGTGTGTGTGTGTGTGTGTGTGTGTTTGCAGTCACTGTGATAAATAATAGATACTATGGTAACGGCTGCTCTCTATGTAAACTATGCAAACAGAGCTTCAACCACAGAGACTTGATATTCAGCTGGTGTGGGATCAGCTGCGTGCTGAAGCCCCGAGGCGCCGGTCCACTCGCCATCCACACAAACTCTGCTTATTCTGTGTGTGTGTGTTGTGTGTGTGTGTGTGTGTGTTCTGATGAGCTCATGATTACTAATAATCATTAATCTATACAGAGACGGAATAAATGACGATGGTGTTGATCTGTGTTAAACCAGAGGTCACATGATGTCGTTTTTACAACAAAAAATAAAGAAAAACTAAATTCTCTTTTTTTCCATCTGTGAACTTTATAGACTTTAGTTTTATATTTTAATATTAACAGTTTGAGCAGGAACCTGAAACATGCAGCTAAGATAAAACAGTTTGTCGGCTCCGTTACGACCTCGGCCTCCTCTTCAGATTTAACTCATTGAGTGCCAGACCTTTTATAAAATGGTCAGTGCCATGTGCCAGCGTTTTGGGGCATTTTGAGTAATATGTCAAGACCCAGAGAATATTTTGTACTATGACTCTGAAAACACCAAACAGCTCAAAGGAAAGAGGAGACTCTCTATTTAACTAGGGAAAAAAACATTTGTTTGTACCTTGTTCCATTCTTGATATATCTTAAATGGAATAGAGCCCGGTTGCACCAAAAAGACCACTTTTTTTCTAGAAAGCTGAGAAAAATGCATTTTTGTGAAAGAGAGTCTCTCAAGAAAAACAGTGATTTATCTGTTTTAATTTTGGCTTCAAAAACATGTAAGACATCTGAAAATTTCATTTCACATGTTTTTTCATTGACCTCAGGACGAGCAGAGGAAGAACTAGAGTCAGATTTACTCCAACCATCTGTCTCACATGGTCCTTTTATTTCCACTGTAAAAAAAAAAACACACACACAGAGGAAAGAGGCGTTCAAGTGTCTCTCGTGTTCTCACTGCTGCGTCTCATCATCAGTAATCACTCGAGGACAATGGTCCTCCTGAGGAGATCGACTCTCTGTGGGTCCACGGGAATCCAGATTCTCCAGATCGCCTTCATTTGTCATTGTGTCACAGAAATATACAACAACATTTAGACTACGAGAGCTTCTCATGTGAGAGAGAGAAAAACATTCAAATACTGCAGCAAATGTTGACGTATCTGTTTGAAGTTCCACCTGCAAATTCTCAGATATGCATCAGTTCATTCAACTTAAACTTAAAGGGATAGTTCAACATTTTGTCAAATTGGCCCATTGCCATAATCCCTATAGTCATAGCAGTAGGTTTGTTACCTTTAATTGTCGGTGCAAGCTGTTTTTAGAACGGTGGAGCAGAGTGGCAAGCTGCTCAGAGCTACGCTACGGAGGGGATATTATCTCAGTGTGGTGAATGTGCAGGTCACAACTTGTCCACCAGAGCGTTGTGGAGTTGTTGGATTGTGTATTTGATGAGTTTGATGAGGGAAACCAAGAAATCCCATGAGCCTCAGTAGCGTAGCTCTGAGCAGCTCACGGCTCTGCTCCGCCGTTCTAAAAATAGCTTGCACCGACAATTAAAGGTAACAAACCTACTGCTATGACTATAGGGATTATGGCAATGGGCCAATTTGACAAAATGTTGAAATATCCCTTTAAGCAAAACTAATTCCTGTAAAAAAGACCAGAAAGTTCACCAATCGTCCAGAATCTGAGGAGGGAAATGTTCATGTTCTTCTTACCAATTGGTAGATTAGCTTAGCCACTTAGCTTCTCCATTTCCCTCAGTTTGCTAAAACAAGTCTTAACAATATGAGATGCAACAAGCTCTCTGATTGGTTCAAGAGGTCGTAGTGATGGCTCAAAGTTAGGATTTCCTTTAAAGTTACCTAAAAGTTGAAGGTTCTTGTCAGGAACACAGTACGACGACAAAACTTCTGTCATCTTTTTTAATTTAAGTGAGGATTCTGTGCATCGCCGTCAACTAGCTCCCTCAGCTAAGGAGAAATTAAGCCTTAAGTGTTTTGTGCTGGTGGGACCGGTCCAGCTGCTGCAGGTCTCTGAGCTTCTTTATGTCCCTGGCTCCGACCCGCGGTCCAATCAGAGACGAGCTCTCCGGTGGCTCTGCAGCAGATGTCACGTCGTCCATTTTCACCGACTCTGGCTTCGCTCTCCGACCCAGAGAGAGCGACTTCCAGACTGATCGCAACCTGTCGCAGCGTCGGGGGGCGGAGAGCTCGGTCTGGTTCGGTCCGGTCCTCCAGACGTCCAGAAGTCCAGAGGTCACGGGGTCAACGGGAGGGTAAAAACACACTGCGAGGCCGGCGAACGCAAGCAGTTGGTGAAGCAGAGAGCGTGACGGAGGAAGTGGAGGGAAACAGATGGCGAGAGTGTAAGAGTGATTTGTGTGACAAAACGTAAAGAGAAACGAACAGACGGAGAGAAAAGGAGGGAGGAGGGCGAGCAGATAAACAATACAGACGGAGAAAAGGAGCGAAAACAGAGCGAAGGGGCAGAATGAAGACGTTATATAAATCCTCCATCTGCTGCTTAATGAGATTCTCTCTGAGACGTTATCGTCCGTCTCCATCGTCCTCGTCCTCGTCTCGTCCTCTGTCAGATGCAGATCTGATGCGACGCCTCGATCCGCTCTCTTCCATTCTAATGTAAACGTGACGAGACGCCGTCACCGTCACCTGAGCTGAACCGCTTCACTACAGTCAGCGTGGCCATGGCAACCGCACGGAGAGAGAGGGGAAAATAATGGAGTAGTTAATTTTACTGTTAAGTAAGAGCGGGACATTGTGTGACAGCTGTCCAGCCGGTGGTAATGGGTGTGTGGAGCCACTTCAGCTGCTCAGCTGAGTCATCAGCTCGAGGACAGCGGAGATAACAGATCGTTCAAAGTGTCGCCGCGGGAGTCGTTGCCTCACTTCCTGTCCCAGAGCAACAGTCAGCTCAGGTGTTTTATTATCGGACCACAACGAAACACAAAGGCATGGGTAACCCTAACAATGATAATGTCTGGTATTGAAAAAATAGAGGTTGAGACTCATCAGCACTGGATCAGGCCATAACTCCACCCAGCACCTGTTTTGGTCAGGTGATAGGGAAAGAGTGGTTAAGTTAGCGATTTAGCTGTTAATGTTGTTTGTTAGCATGTAAGTGACTCACATGTGCTGTGCCAATGCTAACTGTCGCTCTGTACGGGGGAAAAAAAAGTTTTGGTGACAGGTCAAAGGGCAGTGCAGCTAAGAAATCGTTAGCTCTGTTAGAATCTTTTTGTTGATTGGCTCACACATCTATGCTAATGCTAACTGTCGCTCTGTAGGCCTACTTAAAATATTTTGGTGAATCAGCAGTTCAAACAGCTCAAAAAAGAGTTGTTAGCTCATCTAGCATTTTTTATTTGTTTATGTTTGTTAGCATTTCAAACGGCTCAAATCAAATAAGCATTAGCTCAGTTAGCATCTGTTATTTGTTTATGTTTTTAGCTTGTAGCATGCAGCTATGCTAATGGTTACTGCCGCTCTGTAGCTACGGGGAAAAAAAGTTCTGGTGACAGGTGAAATACCAGTTCAGGTTTTTAGATCAGTTAGCATGTCTGATAGCTTGTAAGTGGTGGTGGTTGACACCATATTAGCAGCTGTGCTAATGCTAACTGTCGATATTCTGGTGAAGCAGCAGTAAATAGCTCAAATAAGAGTTGTTACCTCAGGTAGCATCTTTTATTTGTTGTATTAGCTTGAATCTGTCAGTGTTAATGCTAGTGCTAATTTGCAATCCATGGACTAAATAGGTTTCTTTTTTGGGGGCGGGGCCTTGCAACACCTCGCCGTGCTCGTTATCTCGTTACAGATCAGGGAGGTTTCTGTAGTTTTGTCTTCATCAACTCCTTTTATCAATTTTGAAATGTTTCATCACTTCCTCCTCTAACGGCTGAAACCTTCTGTGTTTTTGTTTTTAGCTCTAAACTCAAACTCACCTTCGTCCTTCACAGATTATTAACGCCGAAGAAATAAAGTCGTTATTTATCCTCCCGTCCCACAGTCATTGTCTGATCATCACTTATGAAGACAGTTAATAAAACTCTGATTAACTTTGCACCACGGGAAACAGAGTCCATGGTAAAGGGACAGGATACAAAAGCAGCGTTGCCCCCGACGACAGCGTCTAAAAATAACATTTCCCACTAGCAGGGCGTGACGCTAACGAGCTTTAATCAGGTCGTTTATTTAAATTAATCAGTGAGTTTCCAGGTGTGTCGTGATGTCGCAGTTTAAAGGTCGAAAAATGTTTTTCACCGTTTATCGCTCCGGGGACATCGAGGCCTCTGATTGGCCGGCCTGGCAGCAAGCCAAGCCAATCAACCGGCTCGGGGCCGATCTGATGGTCACTGTCCTCTGAGTCTCCTCCACACACACACACACACACACACACACACACACGCTTATGTATATTGATTTTCCACTTTACAGAACGACAGAGACTTTGACTTTGTATCAGGACCAACAGCTCGACATCTTCACCATCAAACCGAGTGTGTGTGTACAGTAAACATTGTCAGTAATCGTTGACCGTTACCGTTGGTTACCCCTGACCTTTATTTAACAACAACCACTGGACCCATTGGCCGACCTGGTGGAGGGGCAGGATCTGTTAAAAGGGGCGGAGCCAAAAAACTCTGTGAGAGAGTGAGTTTATTTATGATGTTCAAATCAAATGAACTTTATTTGTCCCCCAAGGGGAAATTTGTCTTGGGCAAGTGGCGTCGTAACGGCTGCCTTGTACATGCAATACATACATACACAATACATACACTATAACAGTAACAAAGGCAAACATATCCAAGAAAAGAGAAAGAAATAAAGTGTGGGGTGCAATAAATAGTTTAAAATACTTATAATAGGCTACAAGTTCAAATAAAAACATACTAAAAACTAAAAGAAAAAGCAAGGGATGTTGGATGTTGAAATGTGAGTTTGTACAGTTTGGTGCAGATGTAGATAATAATCCAGATGTGACCCAGATGATGATCTTTGGTGAATAATTGATTTGATTGACAGGTTGTTGGAGGTTGTGTTGCTTTCTGGTCTTCGTCACATTCTCTGGCTCCAGGTTTTCACTGGTTTTTGAGTTTTTTAGTTGAACTTAACATTAAGAAACCACAGTGGACCTTGTTATTTTTCAATAGGCTAATCTGTCATATTATTGATAAAATGATTAAAAACAAGGTGCAGTCTTTATGAGACGTATTCACACCTGCTTTGTTCCGATTCAGCAACTAAACCGACCCTGTAAACCGAACTGTTGCATTCTTTTTTGGGGGCCGTTTGTGTTCTAGTTAAAATGTAATTTCTAGTCAAAACAAATCTCATTATACTAAAAATAAGACTCATCACATAAAAAAGTAGCTTTTTAGTAGTTTTTACTTCTTTCAAGCAGATTTTCACTTGAAATAAGTAGAAAAATCTGACAGTGGAGCAAGTTTTTCTTTCTTATTACAAGCACTTAAACTTGCTTTCACTGGCAGATTTTTCTACTTATTTCAATTGAAAATGAGTTTGAAACAAGTGAAAACTGTCTTAAAAACAAGTTAATTTTTTGGTGATGAGTCTTATTTTAAGTGGAAAGAGATTAGTTTTGACTAAAATTGAGACATTTTGACAAGAAATAAGACACATATTCTTGGAAAGAATTTGAGTTTTTACAGTTTGTATTGTGTTGTGTCGGTTTCTGTGTCGATTACGTTCTCACTGTAAACTAACCGCTCCAGGGCTCGACTGGGAACGAGCCGAGGCCACGTACCTCTTCAAGCGATCTCGGCCCGCTTGTTTTGTTCTGCATCCGAGCGAGATCGCTGTGTTCACATATGAACCAAACGAACCGATCTCTGACGTAAAACACTTCCTGTTTCAAAACAAAGTCTCCAATCGATCCAGGTCAGAAAGCACCCTAAAAGGAAATTATATAAAACCATTAATTCAAAATTCAAGTATTAGAAATAACAAATGTAGCCTACAAAGATTCAAAATGTTAATGAATAAGACAGTTGTCATCACAGTTGGAGGAAACAGACAGAGAGTTGGTCATGTGACTCCAACAGGAAGCTCTGGATAAAGTCTCAGTCGCGCTCCCTGACAGCGAGCGCTGTTGGTTTTAATGAGCTCTCCTCCGACGCCGACCGCGGGATAAACGTCTAATAATAGATCAGTCATCAGCGTGTTATTTATTCTCCGCAGCAGGTTGATTATTATGGGCTGTAATGGCCGGCGCGGCCTCCAGCAGCTCCGGCCGTGTGCTGCTGTTTGTTGTTTGTGCGGCTGCGGGTCGTCTGGCGGCTGTGGAGGCGTTTTAACATTCAGCGTCTCTCTCCTCCGCTCTCGTCCTCGTCCTCGTCCTCCGTCCGCTGAATATGGAGCAGCTCTTATCTGGAGCCGCTGGAGATAATTGGTGGACAAGTGGAGCTCCACCAGAGAGAGAGAGAGAGAGAGAGAGAGAGAGAGAGAGAGAGAGGGATGAAGTTAGATGATGGTGAAAATATGAGCATTACATGGACGTGTGGTTTCATCTGAGATGTGTGGCTGTGTTGGAGAGCCAACCTTTAGATCCAAAATATAAAAGACTGAGAGAGAGAGAGAAAAGAATAAAACACATTCATGAAAAGTTAATTTGGTTTATAAACACGAAACCATCAAATAGGTAAAGACAAAGTATGATATGAAATCAAATAATTATCTGTCATTAAAGTAAAACAGCCCTGATGTTGTTGAGATCATGTATTTATCCGTTAGTATTTAGAAGTCGTGACCTCAAAAGCCTCGACAGAAGATGGAGAGACACGGATTTACTGAAAGAGTAACAATATTTAACAATAACAGTAATCAGTTATGGTTAAAATGAACAATTGTCAGTTTATCCCACTGTCATTGGCAGTAATAATCCGTAATAATAGATCAATTACTCAAAACAAATGGAACAAGAGAATAAAAACAAAAATTTACAACAGCAAAAACAGTGATATTGATAATAACAGCAACAAGAAGCATCAAACAAAAAGTCCAGGAATGTGACTGGACTTCTGGAAGCTGAAAAACAGTCAAACAGCACCAATAAAATGAAATAAAATGTAACTATTGATCAATGTAAAGTCAAATATTCACTAGACTTGTCCTCTTTATGGAGGGACGGGTCCAAACTCTGTTAAATAATGTTCAATATTTGAGCCATTTGTTCCATATTTTCATTGCTCATAACAACGGTACGTTACCCAGCGACAGGAAGTAGAAACTACTTTTTTGTCGGACCGACGTGCAGCTCCTTGACGGCCCAGCAGGGGGGCGTCACCAACTTAATGGTTTCCTCATAATACAACACAGTTCAATACCAGACAGTACAACATGTATAGTACGATACAATACAATATGGTACAGAACGGTATGATACAGTTAGGTATGGTACAATACAATATGGTGCAATACAGTACAATACGATACAGATTCCGCGTGCAGTATGATATGATATGGTACAGTATGATACAGTACAGTATGATGACAGAACAGACAGAACAGACGTGTAACAATAAACTCAGAGACTCTGAGACTCCACTAGTTTCTGTTTCAGCTGCTGTTTCTTGGTGTTCACTGAACTGAGATTCAACCTGAACTTCATCCACAGATTCATTATCAGCTAAATTAGTCAGGCAGTGTGGTAACTGCTGAGTTATCCACACACACACACACACACACACACACACACACACACACACACACACACACACACACACACACACACACACACACACACACACACGCACACACACATATCAAATCAGCCAGCGCAGCCGCCACTTCTGGGCCCAGTCGCTCTGTCGTTCTGATATGGAACCAATTACAGCCTCCATCCAGCAGCAGCAGCAGCACAGCCACGATTCACAGATACCACACACACACACACACACACACACACACACACACACACACAGACACACACACACACACACACACACATATACACACACATATATATACACACAGGCCTCCTCTGCACAGTGTGTCAGGTTATTATTGTTGGTGTTATGTTGCACAATGGAGCCAATTAGTGCTAAGATCGGTGTCTCTGGACTTCTGGGTATTTTTGGTAATTTCCTGTTGGTTTGTTTGTTTGTTTAATGCCAGATGTTTCCAGTGGTTTAAACACCATCGGTCAGAAGTGAGTAAGTGAGTGAGTGACCACACATGTCTCGGTGTGTGATGTCATAGCGACCCCGGTTCAGACCGGTCGCTGCTGGACTTCCTGTTTCCTCTGTGTGTCTCAGGAGAAGAAGCTGTTGACTCTCAGTGTGTTTACATGCACAGCTGATCCCAGATCTGCTCACAGCTCCAGTCGGCGTCTCACCACAATTCAGTCCTTAATTGTCCCAGTTTACATGCAACAGGGAAAATCGAATAATTGACGCAGGTGACGATGATGTGCGTCATTTGATACGAACTCATGTCAGGTCACCGAGGAAATAACTGGATATAAATAACTTAAATGTTGCACCAGTTGGGCTAGAATATATTATATCATATACGTCTGTAAATGACTCAGGTGATCGGGCCATGGGGATCCTTATTATTATGATGTTTTTTTTAATAAAACACATCTTCTGACTGAATAAAGAAGGAGCTTCAGCTGACTGACTAAACTGCAGCGTCTCGGTGCAGGAGACAGATGAATACTGGGCAGGGAACGGATGATTTGACCAATTTGTTGAGGTGAGGTTGCTGACGAGTCTTCTTCAGAGCAAACAGAATATTTTATGAAAGACAGATTTAAAGGGATAGTTCAACATTTTGGCAAACTGACCCATTGCCATAATCCCTATAGTCATAGCAGTAGGTTCGTTACCTTTAATTGTCGGTGCAAGCTATTTTTAGAATGGCGGAGCAGAGCCGTGAGCTGCTCAGAGCTACGCTACGGAGGCTCATTATGGGATTTCTTGGTTTCCCTCATCAAACTCATCAAATACACAATCCAACAACTCCACAACGCTCTGGTGGACAAGTTGTGACCTGCACATTCACCACGCTATGAGATAATAACACAACATTACCAGACAGAGTTGTTTTAGAGGGAAATACAGAGACTGTTGATGAAAAACTGTCCCTGAAGGCAACACGTATCAGCGGTTTTGCATGAATTTCCCTCTAAAACAACTCTGTCTGGTAACGTTGTGTTATTATCTCATAGCGTGGTGAATGTGCAGCTCACAACTTGTCCACCAGAGCGTTGTGGAGTTGTTGGATTGTGTATTTGATGAGTTTGATGAGGGAAACCAAGAAATCCCATGAGCCTCCGTATAGCGTAGCTCTGAGCAGCTCACGGCTCTGCTCCGCCGTTCTAAAAACAGCTTGCACCGACAATTAAAGGTAACAAACCTACTGCTATGACTATAGGGATTATGGCAATGGGCCAATTTGCCAAAATGTTGAACTATCCCTTTAAGGCCATAATTCAGTTTTCGTCAACCGTCATGTAAACTACTGACTGAGGCTGAGCGAGCTGCTGCTAGTTTCTGTTTCCACTCTGTGACGAAGAGAGAAAATGAGCAATAAAAGAGGTAAAACACACAGAGAGAGGAGTGTGTCTCATTACAGGGTTACACTTCTGTGTGTGTGTGTGTGTGTGTGTGTGTGTGAGGACACGTGAACCTCCTGAAGGGCTCGCTCTGCAGAGAAAGTGAAACGATTCATTTCCTTTTAATTTAAACGTCTGTTGAGTAGTAAATGTCTCTTTTGCATATTCCACCTTAAACCAAAAACAGCCTCATTTACATTTTCCCCCTTAAACCGTCACATTTCCTCCCGCGGTCGACCAATCGGTTCTGCTGTCTGAGCGTCAGCCGCGTGGATAATGGGGCTGTCGGCCAATCACGGCCGGCCAATAGGAGCGCGAGGCCGGAACGTGATATGGGAATGCCGGTGTCACGCCTTTGGAATTCTGTTTCCACGGTAACTTACAGGATTCATAAGCTGCCAATCACACGCTCTCACTGCCTGTCATGCCCCGCCTCCTCTTGGCTGTAATAGGTCAATATTAAATTCTATTCTATTCTATTCTATTATATTATACTATATAATATTATATTATATTATATTATATTATATTATATCATATCATATTACATATTGAATCAGACTTTTTTTCCCCCAGAGTTCAATCCTGGACAAATATGCAGCTTTATTCAAATGTAACTTTATTCTACATGAAGCAGAGACAATGACACCACCAACAGCTTCAGTTTAAATAAAAACATGGCGGCTCCATTAGACACTAAAGGAAACTTTTGTGTTAAGTCTGAAGCTCGTGACGTCGTCGTCGTCATGGGACAAACTTGTTGTTACATCCTGGTTCTCGTCTTCTGTTGAAACCGTTTCACATGAACCGTTCATCAGTGGGCGAGCCAGAGAAAAAACTACTGTAGTTGTTCTCTCTCTCTCTCTCTCTTTCTTTATTTAACAACAGACAGAAGAAACTCTAATTAGAACAAATGAGGAACAAGTATACACACACACACACACACACACACACACACACATTACTAAGTGTCTTTGTCGGCCTTGGTGTGTGTGTGTGTGTGTGTGTGTGTGTGTGAGACTTTGTCTTTTCTTTGTTTGTCACACTTTTTCATCAGCTGCAAGAAAACTGGGACAAAGTGAGAAACAATGAGAGACTGCAGCTTCTATCTATCTATCTATCTATCTATCTATCTATCTATCTATCTATCTATCTATCTATCTATCTATCTATCTATCTATCTATCTATCGTTCTATCTATCTATCTATCTATCTATCTATCTATCTATCTATCTATCTATCTATCTATCTATCTATCTATCTATCGTTCTATCTATCGTTCTATCTATCGTTCTATCTATCGTTCTATCTATTGTTCTATCTATCTATCTATCTATCTATCTATCTATCTATCTATCTATCTATCTATCTATCTATCTATCTATCGTTCTATCGTTCTATCGTTCTATCGTTCTATCTATCTATCGTTCTATCTATTGTTCTATCTATTTATCTATTGTTCTATCTATCGTTCTGTCTATCTATCTATCTATTGTTCTATCTATCTATTGTTCTATCAATCTATCTATCTATCTATCTATCTATCTATCTATCTATCTATCTATCTATCTATCTATCTATCTATCTATCTATCTATCTATCTATCTATCTATCGTTCTATCTATCGTTCTATCTATCCATATTATCTATCATTCTATCTATCTATCTATCTATCTATCTATCTATCTATCTATCTATCTATCTATCTATCTATCTATCTATCTATCTATCTATCTATCTATCTATCTATAATTAAGACAATTAAGGACTGAATTATAGTTCTATCTTTCTCTCTATCTATTACAGTCATATATATCTATCTCTCTATCTAGTTCTATATATCTATCTATTATAGTTCTATCTATCGAGTATTTTTAGTATAGTTTGGAGGAATAGAGGCTCATGGGAAATGGAGGCCCTAAGCCCCTCCCCCTCCTCCTGTAGGACCAGGTCTGAGTCTGAGCGCCAGCTGGCAGCCGGAGCTCCATCCCATTATCTCCACAAACTCTGGACCGACTCGGGCTCTGAGTGAGTCTGAGTTGGCACGGCAACGAGCGACTGAGTAAAAAATCCATTTGAGTGGATTTTCCCCGGCCAACGACATTAGAGGCAGTGAATGCATCACAGGATAAAAACGCCAGGTGAACACTTGTTTATCCCACAACCCAAAAGATTTAATTCACCAAACAGGCGACAGCAGCAGATTCTGTTAATGGAGGAGACGAAGCTGTGAGGCTGGTCCAGACCGGTTCTGGACGGACCGGCAGGAAATGAGGTTCTGGTAGGTTTGTTACCTTTAATTGTCGGTGCAAGCTATTTTAGAACGGCGGAGCAGAGCTGTGAGCTGCTCAGAGCTACGCTACAGAGGCTCATTATGGGATTTCTTGGTTTCCCTCATCAAACTCATCAAATACACAATCCAACAACTCCACAACGCTCTGGTGGACAAGTTGTGAGCTGCACATTCACCACGCTATGAGATAATAACACAACGTTACCACACAGAGTTGTTTTAGAGGGAAATTCATGCAAAACCACTGATACGTGTTGCCTTCAGAGACAGTTTTTCATCAACAGTCTCTGTATTTCCCTCTAAAACAACTCTGTCTGGTAACGTTGTGTTATTATCTCATAGCGTGGTGAATGTGCAGGTCACAACTTGTCCACCAGAGCGTTGTGGAGTTGTTGGATTGTGTATTTGATGAGTTTGATGAGGGAAATCAAGAAATCCCATGAGCCTCTGTAGCGTATCTCTGAGCAGTTCACGGTTCTGCTCCGCCGTTCTAAAAATAGCTTGCACCGACAATTAAGGGTAACGAACCTACTGCTGTGACTATAGGGATTATAGCAATGACCGGACCGGCAGGAAAACGGGTTCTGGTTTCTCCGACTGCAGACTTTTCCTCTCACAACAACAACGTGACGTGTTCATGTTTTCAGGTGAAATGTCTCCACAGCTATCGGACGGTCTGAGGATTGAAGCCAGAACTTCATTACATCCAATCACCAAAGACCTTTGAACCTCGAGGTCCGACTCTGCAGAGCCGAATCAATAAGACGCTTTTTATTATTTCCAGTCTGGACTTTTTCAAACGTCCTCCAACACAAAGTTGCTCAGAGTTTCTGACTCGTTCCTTTGGTTCTGTGGACAGGGAAGGTCAGCGTCGCCTTTGACTGTTGATGTCAGTCGAGTGGAAAACAGGTTCTGCTCGGAGGTTTTCAGGCGGTAACTCAGGGAATTAGAGGCCGGTGTGGTCGCTTGAGGGCGGCAGGTTTCTTCTACAAGCTGCAAATTGAACTGTGATATGACGTCCAAATGGAAAAGTCCAGTTTCTCCTCCTCTGTGTCTCTAACCCTCCTCTCCTCCATGTGCATCTGTTTCCAACAACAACGAAGCCGGTGAGAAATCAATCCATGGAGCGGTGGATAAGGTGATTTATCATCTACCATGTTACCATGTGTATATCTGTGTAGTCTTATCTGTCATCAACAAGAGATTACGGGTTACGATGCAGCGTTACGTTTGTGTGGCGGTGTCGCCATGGAGACGAGAGCTGGGACACCGGGTCGGAGGCTCTGATCTTACACGGTTGGTTTTCAGCCAAGAGATGCTCCATTCTCCCTGGAACTAGTTACTAGTCATTGATTTAACCAGCACTAGGACTCTGGATCTGGGAGTTAAGGGACACATGGAGCATAGAAAGGGGATATATTATGGAAATATCACTTTTTGAAGGCTCTTTAACATATATCTGGGTGTTTGTCTTGCCTGCTGGCCTCCAAAATGTGAGAAATGACAAATAAATCAGTCGTTTTCAGGCTCTTGAGGTTGAAATCCATGTGGTTTTACCAGCTGTTCCCTCAGTTGTCATCTAGTGATGTCATTAGTTTTCAAATTTGCATAATCCCGCCTCTACCTGTGAGTACAGGTACCTGTAGAGGGGGCGTGGCCTAGCGAGCAGTGGCTCATTTGCATTTAAAGGGACAGGCACTGAAACCAGCCGTTCTGAACAGGGCTGTTTATAGAGGATGAAAAGAGCTGTGATGTTTGATCCTTTGGGTATTTTGACTGAAGCCTCTCACAGACAAGTCTTTAAGACACATGGGAACTATTTTAATTTGTGGTAAAGGGGCAGAATATATCTCCTTTAAGGTACAAATCCTGCATAGTGTCTGAAGGAGGAGGAATCAAATACAAATACAAATACGAATACAAATTAGTTTATTGCACCGCTGCAGAGGGAGGTCGGTCCATGGAGGAAACTATTTCTATAAGTGTTTCATGTTCTGTGTGTGTGTGTGTTATATACACACTGTAGCCTACTACCTCCTAGTGTGAGCAGCAGCAGCAGCAGCAGCAGCAGCAGCGGTGGTGGCAGCGGTGATGGTGCTAACCCACAGATGATGGATGATTGACAGCTGTCAGAGCGCGGTGATGTCATGTGTGGCTCAGATGAGGCTGACAGACTCTGACAGCTCCAGTCTGACTGCGGTCCGTGTGGACAGACTCAATCACAGTGTAAACACAGCGTGTCAGCTTTCTGCCAGCAGCCGTTTGTACAGAGAGGAGACGAAGTAGAAGACGGGCTGTACATTTAACTTTTATTAAAAACTGTGAAATGTCACTTCTTCTTTTTTTATTCACGGAGATAAAAGAAGAGTTTTGAGGGCCAAAGGTCAGAGTGGTTCAGATACAGTGAAGTTTATACAGACACAGATTCATCTTCTGTTTTCTGACTGACCTTCTGAAGAAACTGAAGTCCAGACAAAAGGAACTTGAATCACCCTTACGAAAGAAAAATATATTGCAATATATTAGAAAATATCATGTGATATATTAGGCAATATATTCCCATATATGGGATTTAATTTTTATATTTTCCAATATATTGCAATATATGCATGGATCATATATGTGTATATATTGAGAAATATATTGAAATAAAGACCAAAAAGGCACTATATTTTTAAATATTTTATATATTTATATATATATGCATGGATCATATATGTGTATATATTGAAAAATATATTGAAATCAAGGCCAAAAAGGCACTATATTTTTTTTAATGTTTTATATATTTTCATATGCATGGATCATATATGTGTATATATTGAAAAATATATTGAGATCAAGGCCAAAAAGGCACTATATTTTTTAAATGTTTATATTTTATACAACATACACACACACACACACACACACACACACACACACACATATATATATATATATATATATATATATATATATATATATATATATGTGTGTGTGTGTGTGTAAAACATTTAAAAAATATAGTATATAGTATAGTATATGTGTATATTTATAACCCCCCCCCTGTAACAAGTTAAGTAATTTATCTAACATCACAATTAGTCCGAAGCTGAAGGTAAAAATTCAATTAAAGTAAATATCCTGCATAGTTCTCCTCCTCTGTGTCCTCTGATCAGAGCGGTGACCCTAGCAACGGTGTGTTTTACTTAGCAATGGTCTGTGAACCGATTGCAGGTCAGGAATTATTTTTTTTAGATATAAAAATAAAAAATAAAATGTTACCACAATGAAACAAAATCCATTGGCTGTCTCATCGTGAGCATTTGAACATGATTGGTTGATCTGACTGACATAATGGCTCTTGGCCAATGACAGCTGTGCGCGCCTTTCCGGCGCCAAATTTGAAAATAACCGTTACTGCTGCTGTGAAACGGGAACCGCCGCGACGCACTTCAGTCGTTCAAGAATGACCAGTCATGTGGATTATTTTTACGATACGGATAAATGGACAAACAGTCGGCTGGAACCTGGTCCTAGCGAGAGCTTGAGTGAATTTAAATCCTGCAAAAAATACCAGGTAAGATATTTCTCTGTTATTATTGTGGCGTTGTTGGTGTCAGGGATTCAAACGAGGCAGGCTCTGGTGAGAGGGAGGGGGGCTGTGTAACGTTAACGGACGTGAAGTCCTGGACATGTCTCGACATGTCACCATGGAGGGGTTTTTTTTCTTATTCTCCTTGTTCTAACCAACGGTGAGGAGGATGTTTCAGCCGGTACATGGCTTCATTAACGTGTTACAGAGAAAAGGGTTAGAAAGAAAAGAGAGAAAAGCTAATCGCCATTAGCACATGAGCTATCCGGCTTTCAACCCCGTAGTAGCATTCTAGCGAGCGGCTAACTGGTGGCGTTAGCGGCTAACTGGTAGCATTAGCCACCGGTGTAGGCACCAAATGTGGAGGCTCCGGGCTGCCAAAACCGCCCTGACTAATCTGATGTTTGTTAAATCTACAAAACGAATTACCGAACAAACACCACCACTTCTGTGTGCACGCCTCTGCAACTAGTCATGGCTATCGTAGCCGTTAGCTTAGCTGCTGCTGACAGCTAACAGCAGCAGCTAAGCTAACACCAGGACGTCAGCTGTTAAAACCCTCCCGTTGTCGGACACAACATGAAACTACTCCAATTAGCTCAGTCATGTTGTAACAAAGATATCTGCTGGAAAAAATATTTTTTTCATGGGCTGTTTATTGAGTTATTTAAGACACTGTTTTGAACACTGTGTAAACATAAGTGAAAGTTCCTTTAGAACAGTGGTTCCCAAACGGGGGGGGGGGGGGGGGGGGCGGTAAACCGGCTTCGGAATGTGTTTTATTTTGAAAATTAACCGGATTCTTCCGCTGTTTCTTTGTGCGACTTCCTGCCCGGCTTGACAGGCTCGCTCGCGGCCATAGCTCGCGGCTCGCGCGCCGCGCCGCTGCTGCTGTGAACCGGAGCGACGTGGCTCCGGTGTGACACAGTCGTTAACATCAAAGGGCTCCGCTTCTCGCTGCTTCGCGGCTACTCGCGGCGCGCGCGTGTGTGTGTGTGTGAGAACCACTGCTTTAGAAAACGCACTCTGCTGCAGAAGAAAACAACATGAACTCTGCTAGTAACAGAAACTACTGGAGATGAGACACTACACTGACTGTGGCCTCTTAGCATGGTTACTAATACTCACTCCTGTTAATAAAAGTAAAGTATCACTGATATTAGTGTATACTCGGTTGATGAAGTATTAGTCATCCAGCTGAAAATGATATAGCCTGCAAATAAGCCCTCATTAGTGAATCCAGTTTATACACACAGGTGTAATAAGTTCAATTCACCCTTCATAGGTTGGACAAAATAATAGAAACTTTAAAGTCAAAGATATGTGGCAGTAATTTTCATTAGGATATTAGTTCTAAATATAGTGTTATTTGAGTAATAATAATCAGGATCAGCCGCAAAATAAAAAAAATAAAAAAATCATTCTATCCTTAATACTGTGACACAGCTAAAGATATTTTTGTCCTTGATTAATTAATGTTTTACTCTGTTTCTAATTGACTGAATACTCTTTGTTATGTCAATCTGTATTTTACACAGCCAAGGACCCACAGCAGTGCTCTACCCATGAGATCATCGTGCTGGAGAACCCGAGGTGACAATAGAGCAAAAGATGATGGGGTACAGACTTCAACATGCAAACAGGTAGGCAAACAGACCAAGAATTATGGCAAATGCATTTTGCTTCTTAAATTTTTTCATTAAACCTAGTTCAGATTAATTTCAGTTCAAGTTTTTAAAGTGATAGTTCACCCAAAATTGAAATTGCACTCATTATCTACTCACCCTCATGTCGACTAAGGGCTGGGAGGAGTTTCAGAGTCCTCAGTGGCTTCTCTCTTACAGGGGGTCTCGACGTAGCAGTGCATGTCCATATAACGGTTGCAAATGGATACCAACTGTCTTCATAACAAAAAGACACACCAAAAAACATCCAAATACCTCCATGCTGCTCGTATGTAATGTTCGTCTTGTATTGAAGCCCCGAAATGCGAAATTGTCCCAAAAACAATGAAATAAGTCAATTTTTCGAGCTTCTCGAAGCTCTTCTTCCCGGTTCGTCATATTTGGACGAACCAGGGTCTGTTCTCTTCCCAGTTCGTCCAAATATGACGAACCGGGAAGAGGAGCTTTGAGAAGCTTCCGCTACAAAACAAGCTTGAAAAATTGACTTATTCAATTTTTTCCGGGACAATTTCGCATTTCGGGGCTTCAATACAAGACGGACATTACATACGAGCAGCATGGAGGTATCTGGATGTTTTTTGGTGTGTCTTTTTGTTACCAAGACAGTTGGTATCCATTTGCAACCGTCATATGGACATGCACTGCTACGCCGAGACCCCCTGTAACTCAGAGAAGCTACGGAGGACTCTGAAACTTCTCCCAGCCCTTAGTCCACATGAGGGTGAGTAGATAATGAGTGAAATTTCAATCTTGGGTGAACTATCGCTTTAAATGTATAGCACCATCCCATACAGAAGTAATTGAAATTTCCACAGGACTGATGCTGGCTAGCCTCGCATCACCAGGCTCTTCAGACAAGCGAAGAGCCTGGTGTCAGTTACCTCCCAATTAGTCTGCATTCTGGTTCCTGTCTGTAGCTGATACCGAAATCACCAAATTCACCAAAATAAAAGTATTCACCAACATAAAACTTATAAAATAACAGGGTACCCGCGGGGTCTTAAAAACTTGAAAAAGTCTTAAATTTGATAACTATAAATTAAGGCCTTGAAAAGGTCTTAAATTTAGTTTACAAGTCTTAAATTTCATTCTCAAAGGTCTAGGGGTGTAACGGTACATGTATTTGTATTGAACCGATTCGGTACGGGGCGTTCGGTTCGGCACAGCGCTGTGAACGAGTGAGTTTCGGTACAGAAGTTGTGTGTGTTTACAGTCCGCCTGCAGCTACACGTGCAGCCCGTTTACGTCGTGGCTATCGCTAATGCTACCGCTAGCGAGAAAACAGAGGCTTGAAGACCCTCCTGCTTTTGGGAGGAATGGAGGTGGAGGTGGAGGTGGGGGGGCTGTGGCTCCTATCTCCTCTCTGTCTGTCTGCCTGTCCGTCTGTCTGTCTGTCTGTCTGTCTCTCTCTCTGTGTCTGTGTTGCGCACAAGCTCCAGTACATGTGGATCTGCTGCAGATGCGCCCAGAGCAGGCGCACGTCGCTGCTGTGTTGACACTACGCACTGTGCCTCGTGATGACCCGCGTTATTCATTCATTTATTTATTTATTTGCGGCCGAACGGTTGCATCGTCAGGCAGCCGTTGTGGCATTTGCCCACATTGCCCTATGGTCAGTCCGTCACTGGCTCGAACTGTTAGTGCTGCACTTTACATGTAAAAAAAAAAAAAAAATCATTGTAAGGCTGTATGTTTTGTTATTTTGAGAATAATTTATTGAACTTATTAGGCAGCACTTTACAACAGTAGCCTTTTATATTTTTTTCATATTTTGTATAATGGCTTGGTTTAGTTTAATAAGTTTATTTGTATCAGGGACAGAATGTACCCACAACATAGCATTAGTAGGTGAGTAAAATAATTACATTTGACTAAAACATGTAAATTTGGTTTAGAAAAATTCCTAATAAACAACAAGCAAATTTATGTTTTGCATTTTGTTCTCTTACCGAAAATGAAACCGAACCGAGACCTCAAAACCGAGGTGCGTACCGAACCGTGATTTATGTGTATCGTTACACCCCTACAAAGGTCTTATTTTTTATCTATCTGCATGATACATCGCAACAACATAACTGTATCTACTTGCAAAAAATCATGGAATGCTGCGTTGGCAAACGTAAAATGACTGTTGCGAGGTTGGTCTTAAATTTCATTAGATGTGGTCTTAAAAAGGTCTTAAAAAGTCTTAAATTTGAGTTGCAAAATTCTGGGGGTACCATGAATAAACATTAACTTGTAATACAATAAAAGCAAAATGTCAATTTAATGGCTCGGGGACTTTCTTGTAAATTATATTCCTTAAATTAAAGAGTTTTACCGCATTTTATTAGCTTGGTGCTTTTATTTTGAAGGAAAGGTCTGTCTCTCTCGCCCTGGATCCGTTTCCTACCAAAACAGCGGGTCAACGGCCCCAGACTAGATGCTGGCTGACTGAGTGATAGAGTTGAGGGAAATCATTGACTATACAGCTGAATACCGACTGAATACTAACATTAAACTAGTGGTCTATTATCTTGTTTTTACTGGTGTGGAGTCTGGACTCCAGTAGGGATAGGCATTTCAAGCAAAAGTATTTGATAATCGCGGAGTACTAATCGATTGACTCTTTGACACCCCCTCCAAACCCCCTGTGAATGATCTGATGTTTGATGTTAGGTTGAACATTAGAATGAAGCAAAGGACGTCAGAGCATTTTATACAGATAATTTAAATAATATTTAAAAAATCTCTTTTTTTCTCTCTCTTTTTCCCTAGATGCACCAAGGAGCCAGCTGATTACTACCAATTGGAGGGTGGACATCTCTTCATCTGCTACATACATACATCTGCTTTATCTGCTACATCAATTTTCTTTTGGCTATTTATTTCTTTTCCACAGTTCCAAAAGTATATGTATTGTCTGTTCAATGGCATTCTTTAAAAATGTTGCACTGTTCAGAAATGTAGAGTCAGTCACATTTCCTTTGTCTGACCATATGCCAGGCCTGTTGGCAGGGTTCTTACGGATCCTTAAAAAGTCTTAAAAGGCATTGAATTCATTAATCTAAAAACAAGGCCTTAATTGGCATTAAAATGTCTTCAATCAATTTTTCAAAAGTCTTAAAAATGTTAACACTTGGTAAGTGGTATTTTATGGTGGCCGTCAACGCTAAATTTCTCACAGCCACCAGATTCCGAGTCAGTGGTGGGTTTTTTGTTTTTTTTTTCAGACTTTTTATGCATTTATTTTGAAAGGACAGCTGGAAAGAGACATTTATTTTGAAAGGACAGCTGGAAAGAGACACAATCCAATGTTCATGTAGCAGTCACTTTACCTTGGATCACATAGGAAAGTGGGTAAAATTGTCCCTAACCCTGTGTAATTGATGTGAGGTGTTTATTTTTTTTCTGCATTTGTGTTTATTATGAAGTTGGTCTTAAATTTCAAGTGGTTTTAAAAAAAGTCTTAAATTTAACTTGGCTTAAGCTGTAGGAACCCTGGTTGGGGTTTTAATAGGCCTGTATAGCTCCCTACCTCAAACTGGGTTCAGTATCTGTGCCTGATTAAAAGAAAATAAAGGTTGCTTTTGATAAATTACCCAGTCTGTGTTAATATGTGGTATAAAGGTTTGTGCACATATTGCAGTTTGCATATTTAAGTATTCATCCACAATATATTGAACACATATGTCATGTTTTTGTTTCCATATAATTTTCCATATATTAAATATATTCCACAATATATTGAACACATAGCCATACATATATTTCATGTATAATTTTACATATATTTAAAATATATTCTACCATATATTGAACATACATGTGACACTATATCTTTTCATATATTATCAATACATTTTATCATATAAATCTGAATACATTATGGTGGATATTTATAAATATAAAATTGCATATATTTTGGGATATATAAACCCATATATTATATATTCAGGTTTAATATATTTCAATATATTGAAAGGGGCAGTTTTTTGTATATTTTGCAATATATTGCAATATATTACAATATATTACATCAATATATAATATGTTGTATAATATATGTGTCATCAATATATTTTTCCATATATTGCAATATATAATATATTGTATAATATATGTGTCATCAATATATTTTTCCATATATTTACAATATATAATATATTGGAAAATGTAATGGAAGAATAATATATTACAATATATTACAATATATTGCAAGTAATATATTGGTAAATATATTTTTCTTTCGTAAGGGCAAGGCAAGGCAATTTTATTTGTATAGCCCGTTTTTACAAACAGTTTGTCTCAAAGGGCTTCATATGGCATCACAACAACATCCTCTACCCTTGGACCCTCACATCCACTGAGGAAAAACTCCATAGAAAACCCTTTTAACAAGGAAAAATTGGAGAAACCTCAGGGTGAGCAACAGAGGAGGGATCCCTCACCCACGGACAGACGTGCAATAGATGTTGTTACAGACAAATTGAGAAAAATCTTTAAATTATCCCTTTAAACTTGAAACAGCTGCATGAATCTCAGTTTCTACATCAACTCTTCTCTACTCCTCCTCCTCCTCCCCTTTACGCTCAGTGTTTGGTCTCCTCCAGCTCCTCAGGGAAACATCTGGCTCTTTAGCAGCTAAATGCTCCACTACGTTCGCCAGCTGTTTGCCTCTGGGCGGGTCGGGGTGGGGGGGGGGGGGTTGGGGGGTTGTGGCTTCATCAGGTTGAGGAGGGACTGAACTGAGCTCGACATGAAATGTTTTTGCAAAATCAAAAAACCAGGAGCTAAAAGATGTTAAAAAAAAGAAAAAAGAAAAAAAGCTTCTACAGATGTCTTGATGAGTCGTTTTTAACCTTTTCCCTTCAAACACTGATTGCACACTTCTATGAAAAATCAGTGAAATCTCTGCAGGAACTGGTGCAACCCCCAACCCGACCAACCGACCGACCCCCAACCCCCCCGATCAGAAGTAGCTGCACTCGGCTGCTGCTGAGACGATGAGACGAGGAGACGAGGAGAGCAGTCAGACTGACGGATCCATACGTCTCACAGCTTATCAGATGCCAGATACCTGAGAAGTCTTCATGACTGACTTCACTCCGCCAGAGAAATGCATGCTGGTTAAAAAGAGGCCATGTAGCAGCATGACATGACCTGATTAACTTCCAGACTGACATTTTCAGCTCAGTCGAACTGAAAATCTCTGTCTGTGATAAAAACCTGGTCAACAGTGTTTTTTTTTTTTGTTTTTTTTAAACCCTCACACATCACAGACCTCTCTCTCTCTCTCTCTCTCTCAAATTCAAATTTGCTTTATTGGCACGACAGTTAAAGGGACAACGAGGAGTTTTGTAAAAGCGAAGTGTTTCCACACTACATTTATGAGCCTCCGCACCGTGAAATTCTTTGACCGGCGCAAGACAGACTCATGTTTTCATTCATCAAGAATTAAAGTCAGAGGTTGGAAGACGATCACATACCGTCGTAGTTCCCACCATAAACGGAGATTCGGCGGCGTTATTCTCATGACTCGCCATGAAACCGAAAGTAAAGAAACGCTGGTCGGCTCGCCCAGCATTTCCACCACCACTAATAATAACAAAATAACCATAGAGACAAAACCATAGATTTATAGAAAATGGGCCCATTAACAAGTGTGGGTAGCGTAGATTCATCCACATTAATATGAGACTTTTTTATATCCAAATAGAAACTCCTCGTTGTCCCTTTAAAAGAACTATGTTGCCAAAGCATTAGGAATCGATGACACAATACAACTCATGAAACCAAATATATACAACAATATACAAATAAATAAAAAGTATACATAAAATTATTTACCCTATGCGTGTGTGAGCATGCACGTGTGTGCTGATCAAGTTCTCTCTCTCTCTCTTATACATAGTCTAAATGACATGAAACTTAAAAAAATATATACAGTATATAATATGTGTGTGTGTGTGTGTGTGTGTGTGTGTGTGTGTGGTAAGATTGGGCATCATTAGACTGTTGCAAGTTGTTATATATATAAAACATACATATATTGTTCTTAAAGGGACAACGAGGAGTTTCTATTTGGTTATAAAAAAGTCTCATATTAAAGGTTGAATATGTAGAATATTTATTAAAAGCTATATTTTTTCAAAAATAATACATCCATGGGGCCTTTAGAGGGGTACAGAATGAAAGTATTGCTTTTCCATAAAAAAAAATATTTTAGTCTGAATTATTATTTTTAATTTTTTTGACGGGCTCGACAATGACTTTCTGTCAACGTTCTGTTTACATTCGTACCTGCCTGTAGCCGACACGTGGCTCAGTTCTCCGCTGTTTTCCTGCCTCCTCCCGGTCCTATGCGTTTGTTTCCAACCAAGCCTTTTTAATAATCAATCGGTGGATCAATGGATTATCATATACTTGTTAGGATGGGTGTATTTGTGTAGTCTTATCTGTCATAAACACGTTTATCGTTGCGGACTTTCGGTGCCACGGAG
Organism: Trachurus japonicus; assembly: GCF_045865225.1. Taxonomy (NCBI): domain Eukaryota; kingdom Metazoa; phylum Chordata; class Actinopteri; order Carangiformes; family Carangidae; genus Trachurus; species Trachurus japonicus. The sequence goes on from NC_140929.1 coordinate 3,364,780, forward strand.
CTCCTTTTTTTTTTTTTTTTTCCAACTTGACGAGAGCAGTGACAGCGGAGGCTCTGAGGCTCTGAGCAGCAGCGGTGTGGAAGGCAGAGAGCCTCCACTGTCCCTGTAACAAGCTACAAGTCATTTATTATGCTGTTAATGACGGTAAAAATGAAACATAAGGTAAATATCCTGCTTAGCTCTCCTCCTCTGCTGTCCTCTGTTCAGAGCGGAGTCCCTAGCAACGGCCCGTTTTGCCTAGCAACGGTCTGGCAATCGACTGCTGGAATTCTTTTTCTGTTGTTTTTCTTGTAATTCTACATAGTCAACCTTTAATGTGGATGAATCTCCGTTACCACTTGTTAATGGCTCCATTTCCGATAAATCTATGGTTTTGTCTCTATGGTTATTTTGTTATTATTAGTGGTGGCGGAAATGCTGGGCGAGCCGACCAGGGTTTCTTTACTTTCGGTTTCGTGGCGAGTCATGAGAATAACGCCACCGAATCTCCGTTTATGGTGGGAACTACGACGGTATGTGATCGTCTTCCAACCTCTGACTTTAATTCTTGATGAATGAAAACATGAGTCTGTCTTGCGCCGGTCAAAGAATTTCACGGTGCTGAGGCTCATAAATATAGTGAGAAAACACTTTGCTTTTCCAAAACTCCTCGTTGTCCCTTTAAATGATGACAGCAACAAATCATAATAAAAAACGATACGACAACAATATTAAATGACATCAATAATGGTTCTGATCAGCATTCGTGTACTTTTCTAGTATCGTGGCAGAATGTTACATATTGTGCAGCTAATGTAGTAAGGATGAATCTCTCTCTCTCTCTGCCTGTTGTGTTGATGCTTCTTTACCACCGGTGTGAGTTATTTCTTTTCTACACACATCTAATGACTTTATAAAGTTATTACAGACTGAATGTTTGTGTCCTTGGTGGGTGAAGGTTCCCGACCTGTGGGTCATGGAGGCGTCATAACTGAGCCGACAAATCAAAAAGCCTTTCATGTGGTCCTTTATACTGGTTTAATGACTCTGTGAGATCACATCCATGGTAAAAAGAGAAAAAAAAAAGGAAAACTGAAGCGACTGGAACTGGTTATCAGCTCCTTTAGTTCAGTTACTGAGTGTTTGATTCTTATCAATGGAATAAAAGCAGCTCTGAGGAGCTATAATGGAGAACGACCTTCTGTTTGTGATGGAGTCAGATGTGGGTTGTAAAACCTTTTTGAGACTTTGCAGTGAGACACGAGTTAAAAGGTTAAATCAGCAATATTTCAGACTGGATGTGTTGTTGATCCAGGTTCAGACCTTTTGCAGACGACGCTGTGTTTTCTCGACCAGGTCATCGTCAGCTCTGCTGTGTCGGTCTGAATGTGGCTTCACTTGATGCTGTGGTGGTGATGAGTTCAGAGACTGTTTAATGGAAAACTGCCCCCGACGGGAACGTGCATCAGTGGTTTTGCATGAATTTCCCTCTAAAACAACTCTGTGTGGTAACGTTGTGTTATTATCTCATAGCGTGGTGAATGTGCAGGTCACAACTTGTCCACCAGAGCGTTGTGGAGTTGTTGGATTGTGTATTTGATAGGGGTGGGAGAAAAAATCGATTCACATAAATATCGCGATATCTTTTTTGACGATTTTTAAATTGATTTTTTTTTTTCAAATATCGATTTTTTTGTTGTTGAATTTTTTTAAATATTGTGCAATGTGCATTTGTTAGCCTTTTTTACATACAGAGAGTACAGGTTTTGAAAAGGGTTTAAGTTCACTTTATAATGGAGTATGTTAATTTATAGGCTCCTACAGTATTTGTGTGCGGATAAATGTTAAAAATTCAGACTAAAAATCGAGAGAATCGGCAATATCGTAGAATCGCAATTTAAATCGAATCGCCATCCAAAAAATCGTAGAAGAATCAAATCGGGAGAAAAGCATATCGTCCCAGCCCTAGTATTTGATGAGTTTGATGAGGGAAACCAAGAAATCCCATGAGCCTCCGTAGTGTAGCTTTGAGCAGCTCACGGCTCTGCTCCGCCGTTCTAAAAACAGCTTGCACCGACAATTAAAGGTAACAAACCTACTGCTATGACTATAGGGATTATGGCAATGGACCAATTTGACAAAATGTTTAACTATCCCTTTAAATGATGATGATTAGGTGTAAACAAGGACTTGAGTTAATAAACTGCTTTGTGTCCAGCGGTAACTTTACTTTTCCATGATGTGTGACTTTTAATCACCACTCCTCCTCCTCCTCCTCCTCCTTCACCTCCTCTCTGCTTAAAGGAATCCTTCTCCTTCTCCTTCTCCTCCTTCTTTTCATCTTCCCTCGTCTCTTCCGTCTGTCACACAGATATATGTGGAGTTATCTCTAAAAAACTTCATACATCCATGTTCCTGGGATAAAAGGATTCTTTGGCAGGTTGTTAAAATGACTCATGAGTTTAATTTTAACCCAAAATGGGCTCTGCAGTTTTTCTGTCAGAGCCTCCGTCGCCTTTTATTTAAATGGCTGAGTGTGTGTACGGAGCCGACTGGGAGTTTATTATTAATGGAGGAACACACACACACACACACACACACACACATCCAGTAGTCGGTGTTAAAAAGCCCTAATGTGTTGTCGTGTGTTGTCTTTTTCTCTCCAGACTTGTTGGCGGTGCCCAAACATCCCTACGCTGCCATGGAGAACTGGGGCCTGAGCGTCTTCGTGGAGCAGAAGATCCTATTGGACGCTGAGGTGTCGTCCTCGTCCTATCAGATGGAGCTCACCATGGTGGTCGTCCACGAGATCTGCCACCAGGTGGGACACCGCTCTCAACGCTCGGGGTTTACTTAACGCTCATTTTTCTTTTTTTTCTTTTTTTTAAAGGGACAGTATGGGACATTTACCCCCATCTAGCGGTGCGGTTGCATGTCGGCACGTATTCTTGCTGTTGCGTTTACGTAAACTCGGGCAGAAGTCAGAAAAAACAACACACGCTGCATGTATCAGGATAAACAAGCCTCTATGTAAACAAACGGTCCGCCAGCACGAGGCAAAACAATACAGGCGTGACAATATGTTGTCATGGTGATGTCGTATTGTTTACCTGACCCACGTTTTACCGGCTTTCTCTCGTCGAGTAAAATAACATCCAGTCGGTTTGCCGACGGCGTCACTCACGGCGTCATTCAGGTGTCTGACTGCACCTGAAGGCAACACCAGTGCCTCCGTCCTTCCTCACACTAGCTACACGGTGGTGACAGTTTTAACAGGCGCTGTCTGGAAAACTTTCTCCCCGAGCCGAGAAGCTCCGGCGGCCCGAGTTTGTGGTTACTTACAGCCACGGTGACACTGAACGTAAAACATGGCGATTCAACATGGCAGAGAAGGTTCGGTGAACCCCCCCCCTGTATGTTTGTAACGACTTGTAACATCTCATTCTAAGGTACGAGAAAGCGCTCGTTTGTATGCGGGCGCGATTCCACTTCAGTGAAATACGTATTTATAAAAGCGATATTTGATTTTTGTCAATAAAAAGCCAATAAAGTCCCATACTGTCCCTTTAATAATATTTTTATTAGTTTTTCCAAGAGAAGTTTAACAGCACAAAATAAAGGGACTGTGCACGAAAAAACATATGCAAAAATAGACATGATAACAATAAGAAAAACAAGAACAAAAAACAGACAAACATTTACATTGCAGTTGCGTAAAATGAAAAAGAAAAAGATTAGTACATTATGGTGGGCTATGTGGCAAATGTATACATGATGTTAAGTAGTAAAAGTCCATTACATCTGGGGTGCATTAAGAAAAGAGGAGAATTAAAGCCTATTTCTAATATAGTCCATGAATGGCTTCCAAATGTTCTCAAAGTTATCTGAGGAGCCACATACTGTGTATCTCAACTTTTCAAGTTCAAGGAGCTGTATGATTTCCCTCAGCCACTGAGTCCAGCTCGGTGGCTGAGGGTTTTTCCAATTAAGAAGGATCAGTTTCCGTGCCAACAAAGTGACAAATTTTGTAATTTTCAATTTGGTTCCAGATAGATTTTTATTGTTCTCTCTCACTACCCCAAAAATGGCTATTACAGGATCTGGTTGAAACACCATTTTGAAAACTTCTGATAGGGTGTTGAAAATCGAGCTCCAATAGGTATGTAAGTGAGGACAGAGCCAGAAAGAGTGTGCCAGAGTCATTTTTCTTTTTAAAATAAATCGGACGCAGGAGAATTGGAGGATAAATATGAACAAAATGAAGAGATTTGTGATTTGTGTCTGTGAGCGAATAGTAGACAATATTTACTGAGTCCTGTGGACAGACACACAACCTGACATTTAATCCTGATGGCGGCGCTGGACAGAAGGTCAGAGGTCAGGGAGATAAATCCTGACGCTCCGGTTCAACCTGAACATCCACTAATCCACTCCACCGACGTCTCAGACTGATAAAAAAAAAAAAAAATTCATGTCAATATGTAATTTACTGCAGCAAAGCAAAAACAGAAGATGGAGTCTGGAGATGTTGGTCAGACTCTTCCTGTTTGGATCCTGAGTTTGTTTTAGTTTTTTTTTAACCTGAAGCTGAATTCACCAATTTAGATTCAAGGAATAGTTCACCAAAAAATGAAATTCAGTCATTAGTGCCTCCCCTTCATGCTGATGAATACTCCGGGGTAGTTTTTTATTCCTCAAAGTGCATCTGGAGACCCGGGAGGCCGGTTCCTAGTCCAACCAAAACTTTATATGAGAGTCAATATAGGGCCCGACACAAAAACGTCCATAAAACTACACAACAACCATTTAATATTCCTCCACACTGCTCGTCCACTGCAATCCAAGTGTCCTGAAGAGAGATTGTCCAGAGTTTACTTTAAACAATGTTATTTAGGATATTTTTTACAGCCTAAACAGTCGTAAATTACGTTGTTTCCAGTAAACTCTGGACTATATCCCTTCAGGACACTTGGATTGCAGTGGACGAGCAGTGTGGAGGAATATTAAATGGTTTTTCATGTTGGGCACTATTACTCTCTCTTATAAAGTTTTCGTTGGACTACGAACCGGCCTCCCGGGTCTCCAGATGCACTTTGAGGAATAAAAAACTACTTTGGAGTATTCATCAGCATGAGGGTGAGGCAATAATGACTGAATTTCATTTTTTTTGGTGAACTATTCCTTTAAAAAAAGACATACAAAATAAATAACACTTGTTATAGTGTCCCGAAATACAAACAAGACTAATATTCAAATCACTAAACAACGTTTGTTTGAAAACGAGCCGGAGGAAGCCGAGCTCAGCTCAGATCTTGTGCCGACGTCGACGTTGAAGCTGCTTCTGTTTGTTTTTTCTACTTCAGTAACTTCTGAGCAGAGCTGCAGTTCATCCACAGGCCGACAACCACTGATGAATTTATCAACAAGATGTTTGTGAACATTTCCCACATTGTCTCCTGAACATCTGAGCTCCACGTCGTCTCAGCAGAGCCGCGCTCGCTGTCTGTTTTACTGCCGATCCTGAAGGCAACTTTAAAGACTCTCCAACGCATGTTATTAAAATAACTAGAACTGAATAGACTCCTCAGCCTTGGCAGAAGCAAACTGTGTGTCTGTGTGTGTGTTTGCACCTCTTGGAGTGTGTTCTAGCACTTCATGTTCTTGACATCCTGCCTGTGAATGTGAAGCTGTTCAGGTTGGAGCTCTCGTCTTCCTCCGTCAAGTGCACGGATGTCGAAGCAACTTTCAATCACGTTGAAGAGGAGAAAACGAAGCACAAATGGCAAAAATATGTTTATGTTGTTTATGGTGAAACAACCTGCTGCCGCGGCTGTGAAGTGATAGGTGTCAAGCTCTGACTTTAAAAAGGAACTCTTTAGGATTTCCACCTTAACTCAGCTCCATGTGTCCCTTGTCTCCAGCTCCAGAGTCCTAGTTCTGGTTAAACCAATGACTTGTAACTAGTTCCAGGGAGAATGGAGCGTCTCTTGGCTGAAAACCAACCTTGTAAGATCAGAGCCTCCGACCCGGTGTCCCAGCTCTCGTTTTGTTCTGAGACTGAAGGAACATTACTTTTTTTAGTCAATGTATATGTTCAGATTAGGGCCAATGGCGTGAATTTGTGGAAATATTGTCGGGAAAATTCTGAAAAAAAGAATTTTCTAGAAAAAAAGTGGTAAGATTTCTAAAAAAAAAAATTAATAAAATAAGATAATAAAAAAAGTAAAATATTTTCTAGGAAAAGTGGTAAGATTTAAAAAAAAAAAAAAAAGATAAAAAAGTGAAATATTTTCTAGGAAAAGTGGTAAAATTTCTCAAAAACAAATCTACAAAAAATTTGTAAAATTTCTTAAAAAAATAAATTAAAAAAAGTAAAAAAAGGAGTAAAAATTCAAAGAAAAAAAAAGGAAAAAAATTCTAGAAAAAGGTAACTAGTTCCAGGGAGAATGGAGCGTCTCTTGGCTGAAAACCAACCTTGTAAGATCAGAGCTTCCGACCCGGTGTCCCAGCTCTCA